>NW_018164757.1:147624-160131 GCF_001263595.1 Phalaenopsis equestris | reverse complement strand
ACACACATAGTTAATTCCCCTTTCTGCACATCTATTGGTTAATTCCTCTTTCTGCACATGTATCATTGCTCTTCCTGTAGCTAGGAAAGGTTATCTTCCTTCATATCTAGCACAATGAAATTAATAGAATCAACAGGAAAGTTAAATTGAACCACTTTCACTAAGACATCTTCTATAACTCCTTTAGGATATGTTATTAAACAATCTAAATAGTAGTTGGGATTATTTCTCCTAATCCCAATCTTTGAAATATTAATAATGACATAAGGTTAATGCTTGCACCTAAATTACATAAAACTTTCCCATAAAATTTGTCTCCTATTGCACATGAAATTGTGAAGCTATCAGGATCTTTAAGATTTTTAGAAAGCTTTTTTTGAATTATAGTATCACACTCCTCACTAAGTGCAACAATCTTGTTATCTTCAAACTTCCTTTTCCTGTTAAGAATATCTTTCATAAACTTTGCAAAGCTTGGCATTTATTCTAAAGCTTCAACAAATGGAATATTAATTGTAAGTTTCTTAAAAATTTCCTAAAAAAATTTTTATCAAACTTGTATTGATGGAACCTATGAGGAAATGGAGGTGAATGTTTTTCCAAGTCAACTTTAAGTGGAGCAATATGTCTCTCTAAACCTTTTGGAGCGTTTTCTTGAGAGGTGAATGTTTTTCCAAGTCAACTTTAAGTGGAGGAATATGTCTCTCTAAACCTTTTGGAGCATTTTCTTGAGGTTCTTCAATTTTTTTTTTCTCTACTTCAGTCTCTTTTTGAACTCAACCTTCCAATTCTCTTCTGTTTCTAAGTTTACCAGCTTTTACTTGCTCTTTATTCTGATCTTTTGGATTTACTTCAATATTACTAAGAAGTGTTCCTTGGGATCTATTACTTAATGAATTTGCTATTTATCCCAATTGATTCTCAATATTTCTAATTTTAGCTCCTTGACTTTGTAAATAATTTTCCATTTGTAACACCACTTCTTCTATAGATAACTTTTTCTCCTTAAATTATGGATTACTTTTAAAACCTGAAAGATAAGTAGGTCTATAATTATTATTCCCTTGATTGTTCTAGTTTTCTAATGGGTTTACAAGGTTGTTCCCCCATTGCTGATTATTACCACCCGAAGTATTATTCCAGTTAAAGTTATGATGGTTCTTCCAACCTGAGTTATAATAGTTTGAATATGGGTTATTTTGTTTGTTATTTATAGCATTCAAATGTTCTAATGATGCTTGAGAATCTACTATTTGTCCTAATGATTTCTCTTCAATTATTGCAATTGGTTGAGAAAAATTCATTCCAAATTGGTCTAACTTCCTTGAAATTGTAGCAACTTGATTTGCCAACATTATAAAAGCATCAAATTCATGAATTTTGGCTACTTTATTAGAACTTATCCTTTCATAAGGCCATTGAAAATTATTTGTAGTCACTCTTCATTTAAAGCATAAGCGTCATGAAATGGTTTTGACATCAATGGACCGCCAGCAACAACATCAATAATAAATTTAAGAGATCTAGTTAATCCATTGTAAAATATTTGAATTATTAACCAATCTGGTATAACATGGTGTGGACATTTTCTCAGTAGTTCATAAAATTGTTTCCTTGCTTCATAAATAGATTCCCCTTCAAATTGACAAAAAGCGCTAAGTCACCCCAAGTTCTGATAGATCCATGTGCTAATGAATGTAACCATATCTTAGCCTTATCCCTCAGTAAGAAATGAAAAAAGCCAAGTTCTGATTGATCCATGTGCTAATGAATGTAACCATATCTTAGCCTTATCCCTCAATAAGAAATGAAAAAATTATAAGTCTTATAACATCATCTGATACACCATCATATTTAAACGTAACACACAATTCTAGAAAATTGGAAAGATGTAAATTTTAATCTTCATAAATTTGGATCTTCAGTTAGTGATCCCCCAAATTGATTATTTGATACCATTTAGATAATAGCGGGTTTAAGTTCAATGGAATTAGCCACTACAATGAGGTTTTGAATACTAAAATGAAGTTCATCCATCGTAGGGTTTGCATAATCTCTTAATGGTCTAAACTCTTTAGCATTTTGATTATTTTGATTTGCCATTTCTTGAAATTTTTTATTTTTTCAGTAAATTTTAATTTTTTATTTTTAAATTTTTTTAATAATTATTTCTAATTCACAATTATAGGGCACTAGTCTAGTGGAACCTAAACAACAAACCAAGCATACATTACAACAAAACACATAAAATAGAATAACACACAAACAAAAACTTTATATAAAAATAACACTATAATATTCCTATAATAAATCTAAAAATTTAAATAAGACTTTATAAAAATAGAAATTTTGCTTTCTAAAAATTTCTTCAAAAATTTTGCAATTTTCGTTAATTCTCCCCGACAACGGCGCAAAAAACTTGATCTTGATTTTCTTTATATATGTTAATGCAATGTATGTGATTATATTCTTAATTTCCTTAATTATAATTCTTTCTTTGCGAAAAAGCCAAAAACTTGATCTCAAGCAAAAGCTTGGTAAATTCTTAACTTCTAAGAAAATAATAACATAGTTATACTATTTAAATATGAGATGCTACACAAGTACATACATCATTATCAAGTAATATAAGACTTTTTGATTAAGCCCTGAATATCGAACCCACAAGAAAAAACTATAATATGCACTTTCAAAACAGGAGAAATTAGATAACAAAATTCTACTTAGCAAAATATTTTTACTTAAACTTTAGATGTTATAATAGGAATGAAATTTGATTCTTTTTATAGTTTCTAATAATTGACCTACTTAGCAAAATATTTTTACTTAAACTTTAGATGGTATAATAGGAATGAAATTTGATTCTTTTATAGTTTCTAATAATTGAAAATAAAGTAAGCAACTAACTAATTTAACTAGATATTTGCAAGATGAAGACAATATAAATAAAATACATTTTTTTATCATGAATTAATAACAAGTATATGAATTTTGTTGTGGAAGTTTCCTAATTGTGTTGTGCCAAATATGAGCAATAATATTCTTTACCCTTACTAGAGATGCTATAAAGAACATTGACTAATCTATATTTTGAATAGTATTGAAGATGGGCTAGGTAAGGAATATATTAGCTTTCACTCTAGAGTTCCCTTACTCCCTCCACCTGGGGGCTAACATCTCGTATAAAAACCTAAAACTATAAACCAAATTGGGGGCTTTAGCCTGTCACTCTAAAGTCCTATAGTTTTGCACCCTTCAAAGTTTATTTCCCTATTTATTTGCACTCATCCCCATGAACTACATTCTTATCCATGAAATCAAATGTGATACTTATCATTTGTTGACTAAGACAATACCATCTCGGATCTTACATGTTCATGTTCTCACAACAGGTATTAAAGGTATTAAAATCTTAATTGGTCAAATTAAGAAGTAAATGAAGTACAAGGTTTAAATTATCACAACTTCTTCCACATTAAAGACTAATACTTCACACAACTTCTTTTCAATACTTAATCACTTATCATTTTAAGCGAAAAGATAAAGAAAACTACTCAGAATTCATGGAGAAAACACAACCACACTTGAGTTTGAGAATAGAAATCATGCACACAAATAAGGAGTCTAAATTAAAACCAAATGTAGTCACAAAGATAAAAACATATATCAAATCATATCCACTAAAGTCTTGAAGTTCCTTTGAATATCTTCATTGAATGTCTTCATTCACTTACAATACAAAATACAACTCAAAATAAAAAGAAAAGTGGGCGGCGGCGGCGTATGTGGTGGTTGACACTGGATCGGTCTGGATGGATTCTCTCTTATATGAATGATCCAAGTCTTCTTTTATATTTTTCCAAAGGATGCCTTGGTGTCTCTTCAAAATGTGTCTCCATTCAATGAATCTTCTAGAATTTGCCTCCTTTCAAAAGAAAATTAAATGAATTTTCATGTCCATTACTTAGTTCCCACGTTTTCACAAAGGGTTGCTTCAAAAAAACTCTTCAAAAATTTGTCCAAATTCAATGAATCATCAAATAACTAATTTTGGTGCTTAAGCGCGGGGTACCTGACACTTAGGCGTGGCTCTCTTTGTTTAACTGGGGTGTAAGCGCCATTCTTAGGTGCTTAGATGCCTTAGTTCATTTGTGCACCTTCTTCATTTTTGCTACAAATTTGATCCTTTTTCACTCCTTTCACCATTTTTCATCCATTTTATTGAACCTGAAAGAAAAGCACACAAATAACTTTCATTAAAGCACAATATCTCAAAAATATGTATAAAAATATGTACATAAAGACTATATATTTTAGGTGTATCAAGGTCTAGTTGAGAAAGAGCAAACCCAAAGACATTTCACTTAATAGTTAACTTGGTTTTTTACACTTCTTATCATAAAATTATAAAATTTTTGTTGTTGAATAATATTATTATTTTATGTTACAAATAATTAGTGATCTAATCCAAAAGTTTTCATAGATCCTTATGGGACGATATCTATTATATAAAACTTGAATGACATATATGCTTTCATATATCATGTATAAACCAGTCAGGTTTTTTATATTGTTTTTAGGATATGTAGATAAATTTTAAAAAGAAAGTTAATATTAGTTGAGTTAAACTATTTCTTGTTTGGTTACCTTGCAGTTTAAGTATATTTTGTATTTTATCCTGTTATTAAATGTTGTTTAGTGCTTGTTTTTAATTTTGGTGCTAGTCTATACTTACATTTTCGTAATTCTATATTTTGTGCATTGCAGATCTACAATGCTCCTATTCCAGTACATCAGTGATTGTGTTTGATTCTACTTTTTTCTTAAATTTTATTAATAAGCTAGCTCAAGAAATCTATTTAATTATTTGTGGTTTTGATTAAGGATATTGCTTGTTATATAGCACTTTAAAATTATTGGTGCCACTATTATATTTGTAGGGTTTAACATATATAATAAGTTAGTAACATTTGATCCTGAGATTTCAAAAATTATTTAAAACCAAAAAAAAAAAAGACCAAAAACTACCTAGAAGATAGAGCACGTACACCAATAGAGAAAGACCAACCTAAACTATTTGGAGTTTTGATAATCTTTTAGTAGATGGGGCACACTAGATCATAAATAGATATACCATTAATATTAAAAATATTTAAATGAAACCAATCATCATCCAAATGGTTCAAAACTCCTAGTTTGGTAGTTCACCAATACATGACCCAAGTTTAAACATTATCAATTCTTAGAAATCTGTGTGACTTTTAAGTTTAATGGTGTCTCCAATAATGCTAGTAGGCTTAGTTTTTTTCATTTTCTTTTAGAGAAAAGATAAAGATGTGGTTAAATTCATTTCTTCAAGGATCAATTACAACTTAGAATGATTCAGCTTAAAAATTTCAACCAAAACTTTTCCATCATAAAAAAACTATAAAACTTTATGTCATCCCCTCTTTCACCTAGTTAGGCAATAGAGTTATTTATGAATTGTGAGAGAGATTTAGTTTTATAGTTTTTAATGAAAATGAGGAAATTGGAGTTTTTAAAACTTTATGTCATCGCCTCTTTCACCTAGTATAATATCATTTAATGAAAATGCCCACACCATATTTAATTATCTAGACCTTCAGAGTAGGTTGGTAGGATCCTTGAGGTCTATCATATATGTTGTAGTTGGGAGTTCCTAATATCATGTCCATTTGAAAAAGGCTTATGCATTGATAAAAGAGATGTCAACTAATATTACATTCAATGACCTTCAAAATGGTTCCACCATACAAAGTTTGTTGTTGTACATGGTACCAATATATTAGCCATCTTACATCTTGACTTCACAAAGAGCTACTACTTTAAAAAAAAATAGACAACCTAATTTTGAATCCAACTCAAGTGGAATCTATGAATGAGGAGAATGTCTATAGATTAATAGGTGATCCATGTGCTCCAGTTGTAGATTTGATAAATATTAAAAAATATATAACAAATAATCTATATTTAAACACTTAAAATTCTAGTTGGAAGCATGACCTGATTTTTAATTAAAATAATAACAAAATTATAAGGAATAATAACCGGCTTAGCAACCGACAAAATATTATGGGTAATGGAAACAACCAACGTAGTAACTTCCCCAACCTTAGACCTAATTACTCTCTTAAATTAACTTCAAAGAATCAACTGAAAAGAAAGAAGTTATCCTTGAAAAGAATTAAAGTTGCATATGAAATATCAATTATATACTCAAGCTATAACTATAAGAAATATTGAAACACAATTAGGATAATTTGCAAGCTTTCAAGTAATAGACTTAAGGGACATTTCCAAGCAACTTTGAATTGAATGCCAAGAAAAAAAGGAAAGGATCAATGTAAGTTTTTCCAATTAAAAAGTTAAAAATACTAAGAAGAGGTAAGTAGAAAAAAAATACTAGAATGGAATATGAATTTGAATTATATAATATCCCATTTTAATTTTAAAAATATCAGAGACACCCTATAGAAAATAAAAAAACTGAGAATAACTAGAAAGTCAATTGAAAGATCTCAACTAGCATTTTCCTAAAAGATTATAAAATATAATTTTAATGAGAAATCCCCATGATTTTTTGACTTATTCAAAAAACTTACCATAATTATACCATTTATAGGGACTCTTAAATATATTCCTAATTATATTACAAAAAATATTATAAATAATAATTTTAAACTAAAAAATTTTAAAATAACTGACCTAAGTGAAGAATGAAGTTCTCTTATTTAATAAAAACTACCCGAGAAGTTAAGAGATTGTAGATATTTTACCATTTTATGCACTATGATGCGCCTAAAAATTTATTAATCTACTGAAAATTACCTGTTTTTAGAGTACATTTCATGCTCATTTTATGCACATTTTTAATGATATTATACTTTAAAGGAAGGTATTTTGCATATTTTTTTCTTCAGGTACAAGAAATTGAATTTTGGTGAAAATGAAACAGAAATGGTGTAATTTGGAGTAAGAACAAGCAAGAACGAGCAAGATAGAAAATTCTGACCTAACACATTTCGATATGTCTTTCTATGCTTACTCTCCTTTAGATTTCTCACATGTTTTTGAATGAAATTGCACTTTAAAAAAAGGTTATTTTCTTCATGCTTATCTTCTAGGTATATCTGTTAGGAGCAAAACACAACTGAAATGGGGCAAAACAAAGCTAAAGCGGAGCCAAACGAAGCGAAATGGTGAAGTTGCTGCAGGGTGGGGCCTTAGGCACTAGAACTGGTGCCAGAGGCACTAGAATCCAGAGAACATGTGCCAAAGGCGCCAGAATGGTGCTAGAAGCATCAAAATCCAGAGAAAAGACACTAGAGGCGCCAGAGACGATTATGGATGGATTTTCAGCAGTTTTTGACTCTTTTAAGATGTTCTAGAAGGCTCTAAGAGCCCGTTTGGGGTAGCTTATAAGTTCGGAGGCATTTTCAAAATGTCACCTAGTTGTTTGATTCATGTGGTTAGGGTGCATTTTTAAATACGACATTTTATCTAATACATTAAATACCGACCACAATATTACCCCGACGTTCTACATTTTATTTAAAGCCTATTACCTCGCTACGCTCGCTACCCGATTATCGCCCTAAAGGATCCTTTGTCGAGTGCGCCTCCTTCATCGCTTCCGCGCCGAGAAACTGCTCTCCCTTGGAAAAAATCTCTTCTCCTACATCCTCTCCTACCTCCTCCCCTCTCTCCTCTACCTCATTTCATCGAACACCCACTCTAATATCGCGGTGAAGAAAGGCCCTAGTTTATGAACATGTAGGATTTGATTTGATCTTTCTATTTTCTGTGGTGGGGTGTGCAACTCGAGCATAATGCATCAAGTACAAGAACATATTTTCTTCTAGACAAGTATTAATTGTTTGCTTCTACTTAAGATGATTTTATTTTAAGATATATTAAGATATTTTCTTCGATAAATTTTATGTCTATTTTTTCTTACTAGAGATTTTGATAGACTGTATGAATCTGTTGAATATCTATAACAAAGTGATTATAGTGAGGCTGTATGAATCTCCACTGACTTATAGCTTTGTGAAATTGTTATGAATCAGGCTCGAGATGCTTGTTTGAGATCATTAATAGGTTAACTATAATGTCTACAATTGTGTTTTTTGAAGTCGTTAAACCTTAGAGGATGGTGTATATAATCTTACTTATTTAAGTTAGCATTCAAAAATGCATTTTTATAATCCAGTTTGTGAATCAGTCAATCAAGGTTGGCTGCCATTTTAAGAAGTATCCAAACAATTTTAAGAATTACACAGGAGCAAAGATATCATAATAGTTGACCTTGTAAGCTTTGGTTAGCTATCCTTGCTTTACGTCTCTTGATGGATCTAGCAAATCAGTATCTCATTAGTGAAGAATCATTTGTATCCAAAAGGGGATGGAGCCCTCTGTTTCTTCACCTCATCTTCAATTGCTTCTCTCTATATTGAATTATTAAAGGTCTCTTCTACCATCTTTAAACTTATATTTTCATAAGCTTGGCAAGTGTCTTTGTAAGGAGGATAGATGATAAATAGTTGTGCTTTGTATTGATTTACTTACTTTCTTCCAAATAAACACAATATAAATTGGTGTATTTATATTGTATTGACTCATATAACGGTAAAGCATTTGTAAATATATTATATTTAACTTGAACATCATTTTATCTTGAGTGAACCAACGACCCTATGAAGTTCTTCTCTTGATATGGGGGTAATGAAATATCATATTAGATTTTGACACTTGTTATGTAAATTTGTTTTTTTCAATAGGACCGAGATTATTATTTTTGAAGTGTTATGATGCATTCCACACAAAAAAAAATTCATTCTTCTTTTGATATACCCTATCATTTATTCTTCTTTTGATGTATTAAGGGTTAATTGCATATATTCTAGCAACCCTTCTACATTCTTTATACAATATTGGTTCTTATTTTCAATTTCCAAGAATTTATTTTATTTCATCTAAATCTTGGGTTAACATTCTCTCTCTTGAAAAATTGTAATTTTATTCTAGCCTGTTTATCTGACATTACATGATGAGTGTAAAGATCGGATCATCGACTATGTGGGATAGAGAGGTGACTATTATATTTTGTGATCTCTGTCTGAGGGAGGTTGAGTTGGGTAATAGGCTCACCACCTATTTCAATAAAGAAGGATGAAAAAATTTTATAGCTAAATTCAAGGAACTTACTGGAAGGGATTATAATATGATTAAACTCAAAAACAAGTGGGATCAATTAAAAAAAGGATTGAAAATTTTGGAAAGAATTCAAAAGGGGATCAATGGGATTGGGTTGGGATCCAACAAAGCGGACAACTAATGCACCAAATGATTGGTGTGCTGAGAAGTTAGAGGTAAATACATACATAATATTACTTCTTGCATCAATTTTCAAATTGAAATTATTTTACTAATGAAATTTGAATTCTATTTCAGGTTGTGGTGGCAGCAAAAAAATTTAAATTTAGCGACATTGATCTAGTTTTGGAGGAGTTGGATGGAATGCTCATTGGGGTTATCGCAACGGGAGCTCACACTTTCACCCCAAATGATTAGGCGTTTGTCGACTTACCACTAAACACGGAAATTAAGCATATAAGTGAGTCAGGAGAAGGTCCTAGCCAAATCCTCATAGATGTTCAATCCACTGGCAGAACAAAACGTCCCAGAGTGGAAAAAAAGAAAATAGAAGCTGCATTCGTCAGAGGTACCATAGAGACACTTCTTGAAACCTGCAAAATTAGGCCTGCACCATTAAAGGAAAATGCAATTGAGGAGAGTCTTCAGCTCCTAAATACATGTCCTGGTGTTAAGGCTTATAAAGATATGTATTTAAAATATGTGAAGTTGCTAGGAAACGCAACTCGCAGACAGTTTTTTTACAAAGTTGGACCCAGAGTTCTGACTCGATTACTTGCGTTCTTTCATGGATGATTGACTTCTTATCACATTATGTTTTGCTTTACTATTGATCTTTGTAATATTTATGTGATGGACTCTTTTCATGGAGAAACTTTCATATGTCTTTTATTATACTATGTAGTGTTTTTTTCATCCACAATACTACCATCTATGTATCACTTTAATTAACTAAAGTTAATTTTTATAATGTTAAAAAAGTTATCACTTTCCAGAATTTGTAGAATGGATGAAGAACAAGTTAACCACAACTGCATTGT
Organism: Phalaenopsis equestris; assembly: GCF_001263595.1. Classification (NCBI taxonomy): domain Eukaryota; kingdom Viridiplantae; phylum Streptophyta; class Magnoliopsida; order Asparagales; family Orchidaceae; genus Phalaenopsis; species Phalaenopsis equestris. The sequence continues at coordinate 149,914 of NW_018164757.1, read as the reverse complement.
TGCTCTCATCCTCACCTTGTTATACCATTACTACCATACATACGTTGATCGAACCCCTTGTATGTCATCGAGTCATATTGGTGATAAATGGGTCTGTGAGTTATTACAGGGCCACCCTACATGGTTTTCCAATATGTTCCTAATGATGAAAGATACATTTCTCGATCTCCTTAATGAACTTCAGAACTTTCATGGGTTGCAAGGCTCAACAAGGATGACAATGAGAGAGCTGTTGACAATTACACTGTATATAATATCCTAGAATGAATCCATTCGAGGAGCTATGAAGCAATTTCAACATTCATTGGAAAGCATTAGCAGATATTTCTCAGTCGGTTTGAATGCTCTTGACAGTTTGGTAATCAAGATAGTTAAGCCCGAGGATCCAACGTTCCGGTCGATTCCCACACATGTTGCAAATGACCCTCGGTACATGTCATTATTCAAGGTATTTATTTAACATATATATTTCATCTACAAATATTATGTACATGTTAAATTTTAATGGAGTATTTCTTGAACGATAGGACTGTATTGGAGCTATTAACGGAACACATGTTCATACACGGCTTTCTGCTGCAGAAAAGGTCACCTACATTGGGCAATGTGGTTTTTCAACACAAAATTTTATGGTCGTGTGTGATTTCAACATGTGTTTTACCTTTGTGATAGTTGGATGGGAAGGTAGTGCACACAATAGCCATATTTTCAAGTTTGCTACTAGAAATAAAAAAACATGATTTCCCGTACCCACCTCCTGATAAGTATATATAACATGTACATCTCGTTTAGTATTTTCACTACTAAATGTCATAACTGAACATGTAAGTACTACTTGGTCGACACTGGATACCACTTACAGATAGGGTATCTCAAGCCATATCCTTATACAAAATATCATATCTCTGGTTTTGAATGATCAGGCGGAGTAGCACGAGGCAGGAAATAATTATTTAACAAAAGGCATTCCTCATTGTGTGACGTGATCAAAAGATCGTTCGGAGTCTGGAAGAAAACGTGATATGTTGACTAACCCATTTCTAAAGCAGGTGCAGTAACTTCATTCGACGACATCACTCTGGATCACATGCAGAATTTACCTTGGTAGAGGATGATTTACTGCAGATCCCACCTGAAGCATTCGAATTTCATGTGGGATGCACCATACCACAGCTTGAAATGGATGCACACACTCGAGATGGTGAAGGTGCATCAGAGATTGCAGCTTTGAGAGAGTGAATAGCGGACGACATTAGTCAATCTTGAATGAACATGTCATGTTTCTTCGATTTGGAATGTAATGGATAATGTTGGATCGATTCTCTTTCAGGCTTCACCATGTGTTGCTTGAAAATTTCTATTTTTTGCTTGCAAGATTTTGTATTTTGTGATATTTTCTTCAACATCAGTATTATTATCATGATGAATATTGTTATTATATAAGCTTGATATGATGGAATTTCCTCAGAATTCTTGAAAGTTTAACCATTTTAAATCATTTGGAGAGTCTGTAAGGTAATGCTTTTTAGCTCCTTTATCTTTCAGGAAAAAAAAATAAGGTAATCATTTGGATGGATATCTACATGGATGGGGCCAACCGATTTTGTGCATTTCTTTTCAGCAAGATAGTTTTGTGTTATTGTTATATAATCATAATATGCATTAGCATTTGTAACCATATAAAATTTAAATGATAAAGCTTACGCTCTACATAATGAAGCTTGTGCTTCATTCTATAATTTAGATTTGTTTCTGCAGGTGTAGAAACAGAAGGCAGATCAATATCTGGCGGATTCTGGTGAAATCACTGTAAGGAGTAGTATAGTGATGGTGTGATGTTTCTTTCATGTAGCTGGAAAATTATAGCTTTAAATTTATATATATTTTCATATATAACACCTAAATTCTTATAATGTTTTTGGATAAAATTTCATTAATAATGCTCTGTACAATTTCATGTCTCTTAGGTTCATCCGGTAGTGAGTTGGGATTGGATGTAACTGAGATCTTTAATTAGCTTAAATGTAAAATTAAACATTGAAAGATTTGCATACTTGCAGCACAATTTATATATATTTTCATATATAACACCAAAATTTTTATTTCTATAATCATGCAACCTTATCGAAGCTTGGAAGATCTTGCTTTGATGATTTCTTGCCCAATTATGTTAGTAATCTTTCTAATCTGCGTCAAACTTATTTTTTTAATTTTTTAGAAAATTTTGTCTTTGTAATGCTTAGGTGTTAAAAATGAAAATATATCAAAATTGAATTGGATATGTTTTTTA
>NW_018164757.1:144301-145309 GCF_001263595.1 Phalaenopsis equestris | reverse complement strand
AAACTTTTTCTCAAAGCAAATCCCTTGTAGCCTCTTTTAGGAAATGTAGGAAGAAGAAATCTCTCACTTTTCTCCTTCTCCAACACTCTTAGAGAAGAATTCACTCTTAATCTCACCACAAAACTCTAAATTATAAAAACAATGGACTCTAAATGGTTGTGGAATGATAAATGGAAAAATGTGTGATGCATAGAAGGTTGAAGTGGGACGATGAGATGTCTAGAAGAGTCACTTTTCTGATCAATTTTGGCCCCAAATAAAGCCTAGAGTCGGTTCTCCAATAAGTGCCTCAAAAAACTCTTGAAAAAGTGTCCAAATTCATCGAATCTTCTAGAAACAAGGGCTGAACCGAAATTGGCGCTATCGGCGCCCATTCTGGTGTCGTCGACGCCAGTGTTTCTCAAATTAATTTGCTGCTTCTGGCGTCGTCGGCGCTGAGTAAAATTCACCATTTGTTCTATTGGTCTGCGCCATCGGCGCTGCTTTTGGCGTTTTTGGCTCTGAGCATTTCTTTAAAAACGTTATTTTGACTCTAAATTTCATTCTTTTTTCTTCCTTTTTGCTTCAAGTCCTAAAAATCAACAACTTGCAAGAAAACATAAAAATAACTTCCATTAAAGTGCAATATCAGCAAAAATGAGTATAAAATATGGGTCTAAAAATGCATATATTTTTGGTGTATAAGCAGGTAAGTTCTGTCGTTTGCCTCGCTATGGTCTTGGAGTTCCTGAGATCATTTTTGCACAAACTCTCAAATGGAATCCATGTTAGAAGTTTTCTGCAAATGGGTTCCTTCACTGTGACAGGCTCATCTTCTTGTTAACGATATAAATCCATGCTCACTTTACCTTTTAGTACGTTGAATCCAAAAAAATCTTGTGAATCACACCTAAGGAACAAAGCGTTAGATGGGCAAGAGGAATAAAAAGAAAAGTATAGTACACAATAACATCGGTTTTTTTAGGAAGAAGTTCAATCGTTCCTTCTTAAAGAAACGACTCTCTATTT
>NW_018164757.1:123921-144201 GCF_001263595.1 Phalaenopsis equestris | reverse complement strand
ACTATTATATTTTGTGATCTCTGTTTGAGGGAGGTTGAGTTGGGTAATAGGCTCACCACTTATTTCAATAAAGAAGGTTGAAAAAATTTTATAGCTAAATTCAAGGAACTTACTGGAAGGGATTATAATATGATTAAACTCAAAAACAAGTGGGATCAATTAAAAAAAGGATTGAAAATTTTGGAAAGAATTCAAAAGGGGATCAATGGGATTGGGTTGGGATCCAACAAAGCGGACAACTAATGCACCAAATGATTGGTGTGCTGAGAAGTTAGAGGTAAATACATACATAATATTACTTCTTGCATCAATTTTCAAATTGAAATTATTTTACTAATGAAATTTGAATTCTATTTCAGGTTGTGGTGGCAGCAAAAAAATTTAAATTTAGCGACATTGATCTAGTTTTGGAGGAGTTGGATGGAATGCTCATTGGGGTTATCGCAACGGGAGCTCACACTTTCACCCCAAATGATTAGGCGTTTGTCGACTTACCACTAAACACGGAAATTAAGCATATAAGTGAGTCAGGAGAAGGTCCTAGCCAAATCCCCATAGATGTTCAATCCACTGGCAGAACAAAACGTCCCAGAGTAGAAAAAAAGAAAATAGAAGCTGCATTCGTCAGAGGTACCATAGAGACACTTCTTGAAACCTGCAAAATTAGGCCTGCACCATTAAAGGAAAATGCAATTGAGGAGAGTCTTCAGCTCCTAAATACATGTCCTGGTGTTAAGGCTTATAAAGATATGTATTTAAAATATGTGAAGTTGCTAGGAAACGCAACTCGCAGACAGTTTTTTTACAAAGTTGGACCCAGAGTTCTGACTCGATTACTTGCGTTCTTTCATGGATGATTGACTTCTTATCACATTATGTTTTGCTTTCCTATTGATCTTTGTAATATTTATGTGATGGACTCTTTTCATGGAGAAACTTTCATATGTCTTTTATTATACTATGTAGTGTTTTTTTCATCCACAATACTACCATCTATGTATCACTTTAATTAACTAAAGTTAATTTTTATAATGTTAAAAAAGTTATCACTTTCCAGAATTTGTAGAATGGATGAAGAACAAGTTAACCACAACTGCATTGTTGCTCTCATCCTCACCTTGTTATACCATTACTACCATACATACGTTGATCGAACCCCTTGTATGTCATCGAGTCATATTGGTGATAAATGGGTCTGTGAGTTATTACAGGGCCACCCTACATGGTTTTCCAATATGTTCCTAATGATGAAAGATACATTTCTCGATCTCCTTAATGAACTTCAGAACTTTCATGGGTTGCAAGGCTCAACAAGGATGACAATGAGAGAGCTGTTGACAATTACACTGTATATAATATCCTAGAATGAATCCATTCGAGGAGCTATGAAGCAATTTCAACATTCATTGGAAAGCATTAGCAGATATTTCTCAGTAGGTTTGAATGCTCTTGACAGTTTGGCAATCAAGATAGTTAAGCCCGAGGATCCAACGTTCCGGTCGATTCCCACACATGTTGCAAATGACCCTCGGTACATGTCATTATTCAAGGTATTTATTTAACATATATATTTCATCTACAAATATTATGTACATGTTAAATTTTAATGGAGTATTTCGTGAACGATAGGACTGTATTGGAGCTATTAACGGAACACATGTTGATACACGGCTTTCTGCTGCAGAAAAGGTCACCTACATCGGGCAATGTGGTTTTTCAACACAAAATTTTATGGTCGTGTGTGATTTCAACATGTGTTTTACCTTTGTGATAGTTGGATGGGAATTGATGGCTGGATGGGAAGGTAGTGCACACAATAGCCATATTTTTACGTATGCAACAAGGAATGCCAGACAATGCTACATGATTTCCCGTACCCACCTCCTGATAAGTATATATAACATGTACATCTCGTTTAGTATTTTCACTACTAAATGTCATAACTGAACATGTAAGTACTACTTGGTCGACCATGGTTTCCCGTACCCACCTCCTGGTAAGTATATATAAAAGGTACATCTCGTTTAGTATTTTCACTACTAATTGTCATAACTGAACATGTAAGTACTACTTGGTCGACGCTGGATACCACTTACAGATAGGGTATCTCAAGCCATATCCTTATACAAAATATCATATCTCTGGTTTTGAATGATCAGGCGGAGTAGCACGAGGCAGGAAATAATTATTTAACAAAAGGCATTCCTCATTGTGTGACGTGATCAAAAGATCGTTCGGAGTCTGGAAGAAAACGTGATATGTTGACTAACCCATTTCTAAAGCAGGTGCAGTAACTTCATTCGACGACATCACTCTGGATCACATGCAGAGTTTTCCATGGTAGAAGAAGATTTACTACAGATCCCACCTAAAGCTTTTGAATTCCACATGGCGCACACCATACAACAGCTTGAAATGGATTCACTGGAAGCGCACACTCTAGATGGTGAAGGTGCATCGGAGATGGAAAATTTGAGAGAGCGAATAACAGACAAGATTAGTCTGTCATGAATGAGCCTGCCATGTTTTTACAATCATTAAGTACAATAAGGAATTGTATTTTCATGAAGTAATGACTATAAATCATCTTTGTGTATTATAAAAAATACTTATATACTTCTTTTGTGGCTCAATGGAAGTATTTGATCTATATGTGGTAGTGCACTTGGGTGAATCTCATAAGACCAAAATAATTTATATGAAGTCAATGAAGTCAATTAGAAATTATGCTGCATATTTGTTGATTTGTGCATATTTTCTTAAAAATTATATGAAGTCAATTACCTTATACGCTTTACAATCCCAATGAAAAGCATCCTTACATCTAGTGAAATGTTTATTGGTATGAAATGATGCATATATTGAAGTGAAAGCTTATTTGTCACATGCACATCAATAAACTATCACATACAAATATGATAATACATGAGCTTTATTGGGGCAACTGGAAATTCATACATAGCTCTTCAAACAGGAATTACATGCATGTTGCAAAATTTTCTTTGCTGGCAGTTGTGTTAACTTATTAATTTCAAGAAATGGCTACATGCATGTGCATATTCTTTTAATTGAAACGATTAGTTTACATTTCATGTGGTGCTTATTCTTATAAGCTGGTAGTTGTGAATATTTCTTATAAGCTGGCAGTTTTGAATATATTTTATAATGTGGCAGGTATGAATTTTTTGGTGTTCCTTCATTTTAAGGGCAGCTTGGATGGCCCATGTCTTTAAGGGCAATCACTGCTATAAATAGCTTGATGTGTGCATTTAGAATGGATCTAATATGTGTCACATGCAATAGAATGAAATTTTATTTAAATTGTCTGCTATGTTGATGACGAGATTCTGAATTTTATTTAAGTTACCTCGTTCCCTATGAGATCAATATTCCAGACTCTAAAACATGATATTACTAATACAATACGTGCACTTGTGTGAGCCTCTAGTGTGTTGTTGCACCTGAAAGAGGTATCAGACTCCCTGAGTAGTCTAATGTCTTTGGAGCTCAGGTGCTTGAGGATTCAAATCTAGGAGAGCTTGTTCTCTTCTTTTAAGTACAACGCAGGTGATCCTAAGAATATAGTTGTGTAAAAATTATATAGTTGACTCTGCTATGTAATGGTGCCAAAAGCTTGATGCAATATTTTATGAATAAGAAATTTAAGCAATTAATGTTGGGATTCTATGCAAGTATGCATATAATTATCAGGTAATAAAGGACTTTCTATTTAGGTCCCAAATATCAATCTCATGGGGAAGGTTAAAATTTAAAATGATAAATTTACTAGGAAATTCATAGAAAGCCAAAACGAAATTACTTTCATTAACTTCAAATATTGAGATATTATCAGAACTAAATTATTTTTCATTAACTTTGAATATTGAGATATTATCAGAACTAAATTATTTAACTAACAAAAAAATTGAAATATAAAGTTTAAACAGAAACTACTAAACTATTAAACTATGTTTGATGAAGATTTCTTATGTGAAAAAAACATTTTTCCCACTACAATAAGGTTTTGGTAAAATGAGATAAGATAAATGGTTCAAATATATATTGTGCCAAATAGGAGCAGTTTCAATTCTATAGCCTGATACAGTGCTATAGAAAAACTTTGGCTAATCTCAAGTTTAGTCTCCAAATTTGAGGCTAGGCTAGGAGGATACTGGCTCCCACTTCAGAGCTCCCACTTCCCTTCACCTAAAGGCTAACTCTCGCTTTAGTTTTTAAACACTAAGACTGAATTGAGGATTTTAGTCTGTCACCTTAAAAAATTTCCAATTCTACACCCAATAAAGTATATTTCCCTACTTATTTGAACTTAATTTCTTGAACGAAATTCTCCTTCATGGAATAAAATGTCACTCATACTTTATTTTCAGGATCAGATATTTTACAACACATTTTAATAATTCAATTGACTAGATCGCAAAATAAATTAAGTTTGGAGTTGAAAAATCATCACAATTTATTTTATATTTTAATATTGGCACATCCATATTATCTCTTAATTTCACCATATCTCAGAGTAGGGAGAAAGATAAAGTAAACTACTCAGACTTCATGAGAAAGATACAACAAAACATAAATTTCATATATAAAAGAAAGTTCATACAATACTAATAAACAAAAAATACTTATCTGAAACTTTTTCTCAAAGCAAATCCCTTGTAGCCTCTTTTAGGAAATGTAGGAAGAAGAAATCTCTCACTTTTCTCCTTCTCCAACACTCTTAGAGAAGAATTCACTCTTAATCTCACCACAAAACTCTAAATTATAAAAACAATGGACTCTAAATGGTTGTGGAATGATAAATGGAAAAATGTGTGATGCATAGAAGGTTGAAGTGAGACGATGAGATGTCTAGAAGAGTCACTTTTCTGATCAATTTTGGCCCCAAATAAAGCCTAGAGTCGGTTCTCCAATAAGTGCCTAAAAAAACTCTTGAAAAAGTGTCCAAATTCATCGAATCTTCTAGAAACAGGGGCTGAACCGAAATTGGCGCTATCGGCGCCCATTCTGGTGCCGTCGACGCCAGTGTTTCTCAATTTAATTCGCTGCTTCTGGCGTCGTCGGCGCTGAGTAAAATTCACCATTTGTTCTGTTGGTCTGCGCCATCGGCGCTGCTTTTGGCGTTTTTGGCTCTGAGCATTTCTTTAAAAACGTTATTTTGACTCTAAATTTCATTCTTTTTTCTTCCTTTTTGCTTCAAGTCCTAAAAATCAACAACTTGCAAGATAACATAAAAATAACTTCCATTAAAGTGCAATATCAGCAAAAATGAGTATAAAATATGGGTCTAAAATTGCATATATTTTTGGTGTATAAGCAGGTAAGTTCTGTCGTTTGCCTCGCTATGGTCTTGGAGTTCCTGAGATCATTTTTGCACAAACTCTCAAATGGAATCCATGTTAGAAGTTTTCTGCAAATGGGTTCCTTCACTGTGACAGGCTCATCTTCTTGTTAACGATATGAATCCATGCTCACTTTACCTTTTAGTACGTTGAATCCAAACAAATCTTGTGAATCACACCTAAGTAACAAAGTGTTAGATGGGCAAAAGGAATAAAAAGAAAAGTATAGTACACAATAACATAGGTTTTTTTAGGAAGAAGTCCAATCGTTCCTTCTTAAAGAAACGACTCTCTATTTATAGATTATAGATGTTTCTAGTAAATTACATATTTGTCCCTATTTAAATGGAACGTTATAAATGATTAATGTAACATTACACCTTTGTATTTTTCTAATTTACTCTGGAATTTTTTAATTTTGTAACCGACATTTGTATTATTTCATATTAATAACTCTTTGAAGAGTATATTAAAATTCAACAATTGTTAGCATTCGATCGTCTGATAATCATTCAGTCGATCGAAAGTCATTTGGTTGAATGGAAGGTCTTCAAACAGCTTTTTTGAGAGAGACCTTATCATTGAGATCAACTTAGATGATTAGACAGAGGGTGAGTCACAGGAATCTGATGAGCAACATTCTTTGAGACAAGTGGTCTTCATAGTGGGTTAAGAAGGCGTTTTAAGGAGCGTCCATCGATTTTATTTACAAGGGATCCAATAATTGGTATGGGGAGCTGATTATATGTGGCTGTCCCTCAAATCAGACACTCAATTTTTCTTTTTTTGGATATACTTTCCTTCGTTAGGCAAATGATTCAACCGAATGAAATGACACTAGACTCCCGCCTTTCGGCTATTCCAATGCAGTTTTTGGTATCTTCTTTGTGTGGTCCGTTGAAATTTCTTGAGATTCATGTGGTCATATTTTTAATATACATTATATTATGATTTATCATACTTTTTACTCGACTTATATGCACTCTTTCTTAACATGTTAGGCGTAATTAGAGCAAGAATCTAAAATTTTTTTGGAAATTAGCTTTGAAAGTTTTGGACAAAATATTGAAATTGAATTCCGCATTAAACATGATCATTATTATTTTAAGAAAAAATATAAAGCTCTACTATCTAGTGAATAAGAAGAAATTTAAATAGAATTAATAGTTTTAATAGCTTTGATTTTTCTTACTAGATTCAAACATAAAAATTGGATGAATCTAAGGCTCTGTGTGGTGCAGTTGCAGCTTTCCAGCTTTTCAGCTGCACCTGCGCTGCCCCAGGAAGCTGCTGTGGGGAAGCTGGTTGGTTGTTTGTTGCAGCTGTGTGAAAACAGATGTGGGGTATATGTGGGGCAGTTGCTTCTGGAAAAATGACAATTCTGCCCCTGTTTAGTTAATGTGGGGCAGTTGCTTCTAGAAAAATGACAATTCTGCCCCTGTTTAGTTAAACTGTTTGGAACAGAATAATGACAGTCTTATATATGATACAACAGAAGCAGAAATTCACCTTACAAGCTAAAAATCTAAAAAATAGACTTCTATAATTTTTAGCCAATCTAGAAGCCATAAATTTGATACTTTTAAGGAAAAAGTTCAAAGAAAAACAATCCAGAATTATAGATATTCAGCTCACGTCACAGTGAATAGAAAAACAATCCAGAATTATAGATATTCAGCTCACGTCACAGTGAATATCAATAAAGTAAAAAAAAAGTTTAAAACAATTACAATGACAATTAATAAGATGATTATATTATTTTTAACATTCTGACGATGTAGCTCCCGTGCTAGAATTTTTTTGATCGATGTTCTCCCCTCCCGATCGCCGTCTTCAAGGGAATCCGCTGAACTGTCAACCCAACGAAAGAAGCGAAACTATGTTGTGATGCTCTATGGGCAGCTATAGAACTTTCTCTCGTAGCTGTGCGGCCGCCGTGACATCAGCAGAGAAGTTTGGAGGCTACAGTGGCAAAACAACCGTCTGGACGTCCCGGAATTCCTTGAGCTTATATTTTCTTAATTGCGACTGAAGAGAAAAAAGCAAAACAAAGAAGAAAAGACAAAAAAATACCACACCATTAATCAAAAGGAGCAACAAGAGAAGCAATAGAAATTATCATAATTTTGGCCCTTGGATCTCCTTCAAAACAGGAAAAAATATAGATGAAAGCTAGTCAGTGTAAGGATGTAGAAGTAGTCATTGACGTCGAATTCCATGTCAGCATTGTACAATGAGGGAGAAACTCATCTTCTTGGTTCAAAGGTTGACATATCAATATGTTACAGTTATGAATTCATGTTTGATAATTAAGGAAGATTACATGTTAAAGATATTTCCGATTCATTCCAACAGTCCATTTTCTAAATTTAAATGAAAGCATTCCAGTAGGTTTTTCATAAGCCACAATACTTCATAGAATTTCTTAGATGAATCAAAAGCATTAAAAGTATCATAAAAGTCATAAATTGAAAATGCTAATCACCAAAATAGATTGAAGAAGAGGGAAAGAAGAACAACATCTAAATGCAGTTCTCCTTAAAAGAAGTCAAGTCATAGGAAGCCAGATAAGAGAAGACAAACCCAATTACAACTCTCAGTAAAATCTTTGGCTATAATGAATCCAAAGGATCGAGGATTGCATGAATCGGGATCGACGAACCATGATAAGATTTCACTGCTGAAACGACGAAGAAGAAGGAGAACCTTGTTGAAAGACGAAGAAGAAACGAAGAACCAGGATAAGCTTTCGGTGCTGAAAAGACGAAGGCAAAGAAGAGGCAAAACAAGGATTGCAGCCGAACGATAGGCGAAATCACGAATAGGAGGGCACCTGGGTAAAATGCCGAAGAAGAGAAACGGGGCCGTGAGAGAGAAACAGGGCCGTGGGAGTGAAGCGGGGCCTCGTGGTTGATCTCGCAGCCGTCGGAAGGAAACACCGCGCCAAACAAGTTATTTCTGCGGCCTCCCACCGCAACGCGTAGAGAAAGCCGCGCCAAACGGACCCTAATTCTTATGTAATTTTGGCAGCAATTTCAACGGGAGCGAAGCGGGGCCTCGGAGTTGATCTCGCGGCCGTCGGAAGGAAACACCGCGCTAAACAAGTTATTTCTGCGGCCTTCCGCCGCAACGCATAGAGAAAGCCGCGCCAAACAGACCCTAATTCTTATGTAATTTTGGCAGCAATTTCATATTATATTGTACTTTGAAAAAAATTTAATGCACAAATTAATTGCTATTTACGAGGTACAAGTTCTATAGAAGTTGGAAGAAAATATCATTGCAATTCAAATCATATATATTTATGGATCCAATGTTAATTTAAAAAATCATATTATCAAACTAATGCATTTTCACTTATAATGATAAAATTGTTAGAAATTTTATGAAAAAGTATGAGTTAAGCTTTATAGTGAATTTTAATGTTTGAAACATAAAATAAAACTACAAATTTTAAATATGTAATAATTTAATATCACCTTGTGAATTGCCTCAAAAAGTTACAAATTTTAAATATATAATTTAATATCACCTTGTGAATTGCCTCAAAAAGATTTTGTTATAAATAATTATTTAATATTATTAATAATTGATAGTTATAATAAAATATTTACGATGAACTGCTCAACTTCTATGATTGCGGAACACACGCTCCGCTGGTCTAACGTGCGTCCCTAACGTCGGCTTTATCAGAAGAATCGTTGCCCATATCGAGACCCACAGAGCTCGATATGGCCTCCTCAGCCTCCCATTGTCTTCGCTTCAATTCTTGTGCTTCCTTCTCTGTTTCGTTTCTCTTATCTACTCCGTTCGACCCTTACCCTAGATCCGGTCAGCCTGTTCTGCCGACTACGAGAGACTTCACTAACCACCTTCTTCGCTTCTCCTAGCCTTTCATGCATTACCTCCGCGATGCTCTCGCTGCGGGATTTTGTTTCCCGCGTCTCAATCCTCGACTGCCCCTTCAAATTGAGTAATGAATGTTACGGCGGAATTTTCCGGCTGAGCCGCCGGAGGCGGAGGAGGAGAGTACTCATTGGCTTTCTATCCAGTGACGCTTGCAGAAGGAGTTGGAAATGCTTATCAGTGTGCAGAAAAACTGGTAATTTGAACTCCGGTTTGGTCCATCCCGTCCAGTTAAGTTCGGCGAAGAGGAGCGCCAGGGCGCAGAGGCTGTTAGTCGGCATGAAACTCTCCGGTGAGCTTGGCGGCCCAGGCGGCTGCAGGGAGGATGCAGCCGCGGTAGGCTCCGAGCATGTGCGGATGGAATCGGCCAATTTTACGAGCTACGTGGAGGATCCTCTAGTGGACAAGCTGAGGTCGCAGCTTGGGGTCATCCATCCGATACCTTCGCCTCCCATCAATCGGAATATTGTGGGTTTCTTTGTGCTCTTCTTTTTCATTGGGGTTATGTTTGATAAGCTGTGGACCTCAAGGAGGTCGAGTAAGTCAGTTCGGGAGGATCGAGCAGGGACGTGGCCGCAGGTGCCAACTAGCTTCTCGATGTTTCTCGAGAAGGATCTGCAGCGGAAGGAGTCCGTGGAGTGGGTTAATATGGTATTGGGAAAGCTGTGGAAAGTTTATCGACCTGGGATTGAGAATTGGATCATAGGGCTTCTTCAGCCGGTGATTGATAATCTCCGAAAACCTAGTTATGTGCAGAGAGTGGAGATTAAGCAGTTTTCACTTGGCGATGAGCCTTTATCGGTTAGGAATGTGGAGCGGAGGACTTCTCGGCGGGTCAATGATTTGCAGTAAGCTTTTGTGGTGTTTATGAGCATTTCATTTAACCATGTTCAGATTTTCCGCTGAACTCAACTTTATGGTTGGTGGCTAATTTAAGTCCATTACGCCAAGCTACAGCTTTATCCTTCTCCAAAAATATTAGTTGTCGGCTAAATCCTCTCATTGTTGTTATTTCTGCTGAAGTCGACTTTATGATATCAATACCTTATTAACAAGGCTGGACCGAAAAACATGAGAAAAAAGAGGAGATAGAACTTGGAGTGAGAAAATTTTGTAATTTTATTGGATTGCCAAAATGTAGCAGAATGAGCAGAGTGATCTGATTGATTGGATGTGTCCGGCTCACCCTCTGACCTTTTATTTATTAGTTTGAGTTGAGGTTTAGTACGACAAAAAGTGCTACATTTGAGCAACATAGGTGAAAATTGCATATCAGAATCTAGTAAGTGTCTCAATTAACTTGTAACTCTTGGACATTTGGTGACATGGGAGACTAGTTTTGATCAAATTTATTTGGCGAGAGGAGTGAATAGTCTTGGAGCTTATGGAACTTTAACTGTTAGGATGAAGATATTGACTGAATAGCTCTAGGTTGCTTCTACTTGACAGTGAGTTCAATATTCGTTGGGGTTTTAGTTGTATTTCTTAAACTGTCAACAAGCTTTCTGCTCAATTCATGATGACTAACGAGGTTTTATAAATCTTGCTGAGACGATTATGGTATGTAATTGCTAAGAAAATATATTTTACAATTTTCATGCAAGACTTGCATCTCAATAACACCTCATGGAATCATTTTTTTTAAACTTCATTATAATTATTAAGTACATTTCTTGGGTTGTACTCTCTTTTGGCAATAATTGAATAGAATCGTGAGAAGCTTGTTGCCTCAGTGCCCATAAATGGAGTTGCTGTAATAGGCATCCATCATGCTTTTATAAGGGGCAATGACCAAAAGTGGAAATAACATGTTCATCTATTTTTAGTGCATTGAAATATAAACTATTGTTTACATTGATTCGAATTAGTAATCGTGTACCTCAAGAGGCTAACACGCCCAATAGAGCAACAAGAGGTTAGTCTTTAAGGACTGGGTATTGACTTATTGACCGAATTTCAAGTATTTATTTACCGCTGTCGAGTGGGATGAACTACAAAAAAAGTCTACTACGTGTTCAAGGATGATTTTACTCGTACTCGCATCAATCCCAATAGATCAATTAAGTTAAACGTGCCATCTACCTATTCAATCCTCTCTACCAGGAGGCTCAACTATTTTCCACAAGCTGGCATTTAATCATTGCTATTAGGGCCAAATGCATTGTATATTTTTCTGCATTTTATGCATGTCTTGTTTATTCTATAGCCCTTTCTATAGTGCCTATGATGCCATATATTTATTTATAAATAGAATTTTCTAGGATGACAAAGGACTTTTTTGAAGTTTCCAGGAGTTTTGACTATTATTTCTTGAATATTTTTGAAGCCTCTAAGGCTCTTTCTTGAGGACTTTTTCTCTTTGACTATAAATATATTTTTTGTCTTTTTTGTGTTCTTTTGTTTAGTAAGGTGTAGGTGTTACTCACAAACAACTCATAATCTAACTATAACAATAAAGGAAATTTGAAGTTTAACATGTTTATAACCTCATTTAAAAGAGAAAAACATATTTTAACTTAAAAAAGTATAGGCTTTATTGAATTTCATATGCTTAAGTGTAATTGATCTATGGTTAAATTATGAATGAGAAAATTTGAATTAATTTTATGAAGCATCTCCGCCTCCGTTTGCAAGCGTCATCTGATATAAAGCTGATGAGTATATTTTATTTTATCTCATAAATTCTCCCATTTTTAATGATTTTAGTTCAGGAGAATTTTCTAAATTTAGAGTATTTTTTAATCTATTATGTAATTTTTCAATTTCTCTAATTTCCTTTTTTAAACTTTTCTTAAATTTCTTCAATCGTATTTCAAACTTTATTATTTCTTCTTCCATGATTAATAAATTCATCCTACTCTTATGCCTACAATTTTATTTTTAAAGTATAATGGTCCATTACGCTTCCAAAAGATTGTTTAAGATAATGTTATCCTGTTTTGATTTGATATCTTATTATTCTATGGTTCGACCTTAGAATCTCTGGTTCATCTTACACTTTTCTCTGTGATTTTCTAGAGAAAGTTAAGGCTCAGCAAGACCCTCAAGGTCTTTAACAGACCATAACCTTATGTAAGCACTTTAGAGATTTAAAGCACAACATTAATTCGTTTTCTACCCTATGTGTAGCTAGAAAAGATAAGAATCAAGACAAAATAAAACATAGATTTAATTAAACCAACAGAATAATAATAATAACCATTGGTACAATAAAAACAAACTGACAAACATTGAGCAGGAAGATAATATTTAGCCGCTGTGGCCAACAGACATTATATTAAAACAAAGGGAGAAAAAGAAGAAAGAAGATATAATTCACGCTGCCTCTAACAAGAGAAGGAAGAGCTTTAAATAGACGAGAAGGGCTCGCAATATTCATCACTGCTTATGTATTTGTTAAGTGAAATGAATAATTGCTAGTGTCTTTTTAGGTTGACTGAGCAATTTGGTATCTGCATTTATCGAAATAATTCTCAGAATATTCTCTATTGATAAGTGACCATCTGCTTTTGTCGGAATAATTATTAGAATATTCTTTTACTTTAGATGGTGCGCTGCTGAAGAATAATTGATTAGTACGTCTTTATGTTTATCTTCTTACTTCTGACTCGGACTATTCATTGCTTCAAGTTTTTTTTCGTATTCCTTGTATAATATCTCTTTTCTGACAATACGTACATTTGTAAATTTTCTACTTCTGTAATTTCTGACAAAATAATTCTTTGGTTTCTTTGCTGACAGCTAAGTTGTTTTTGTTGACAATAGAGATCCACTTCTTATACATTAATTCGTGTATTTTTTTAGCAGCTTCTTATAGTGACTGTATATGAATAATTTTTCTGAGCAGTAATATACCCAGATATTTGAATGGTCAATTTTCTTTGCCGCACTCTATATATGGTATAAGTCTTCAGCTGCTGATTTTAGAAATAATTTTTCTTTAGGTTTGTGTTTCGGGTTGTAAGGTTCACTGCTAATTCCAATTTGTCTTAAGGAAATAACTCGTTCTTTTATCTTAGGATGAGTTTGATATAATTTTGTAAAAAAAAATCCAATGTATGACTACTTGGTGGAAGGTATCCACCGCTTCAATAATTGATTTTGGTAATTCTTTTAGAAGTCTATCTTCTTCTAAATATATCATATGGATTAAACTGCATTTGTATAATTCTGAGACAAACTTAATATCAGTATTTTCATAAATATAAGTAACTTGATATTTTCCAGCTGTATGAAAATAAATTTGAGAATTAACCCTCTCTTCATAAAAAAAATAATTGTTGTCATTCCTGCACTATTTCTATAATATTTTTTGTAGATGTGTCCTACTATTTTCGCATATGTAGCATTTTTTGAAGAAGATGGTTCATTTTCAGTAATTAAAGAAGAAGCTTTAGCTTTTTCTTTATTTTCTTCTCTGACAATTATGAGATTTGCAAAATATCTAAATTTCTTTAATTCGGATAAAAATGGTAACTCATCCTCTGGTATTTCTCCAATGAGATACTTTTTTATTTGAAATAATTCATTTAGAATATTATTGCTAAAAGTAATTTCACATTCTAATTTTCTTATTTGTAGATCAACAATTTTTAGATAATTGGTGTTATATGGGTTAAATTTTTCTTCAGTTTCACTGGTTATATCATAAGTATCGATATTTTTATCATCCATTTTTATTTCCTACATAATTCACGTGTTCGTATATTAGTAAGAAAATTTTTATTTCCTTCAATATATTCTAAATCGAATGTATATGCAGTGAACCAACTTTATCATCTAATTAATCTTTTATTTGGTAATGAATCCACAATTTTTTCTTTGATCAAAGAACATAACAGTTTTATTGGGGCTTACGCCCTGCCTCTGATTCTAGCTTCTCCTGCATGCAGTTATTCCCGGTAGGCTCGTCGTCTTTATCCCACACGCAATCTTGGATCAGGCTCGTCTGCTTCGAGCTTCTCTCCCACACTCGCATCGTCTTCGTCTTCTCACGTTGGTTCTTGCATCGTGTTCTCTCGCACTCGTCATCTTTGTCTGTGTCTTCTCTCGCACTCGCATTGCCTTCATCTTCACATGTAGGCTCTCATATCGTGTTCTCCTGAACTCATCGTCTTAGTATGCGTTGTCTTCTAATGTAGGCTCTCACATCATGTTCTTCCGCCCTCGTCGTTTCTATGTTGTCTTCTCCCGTGAGGTAGCAAATATAGTGAATTGTTTTGTGTTTTTTAATGCTTTTATGAGTCTTTAGTTTATGATTTCACCGTAGCAACAGTGAGGTTACTGTAGCTACAATAATTTCACTATAGCTACTACAGTGAACCGCAATTTTTTTTTTCTTTCATGTTTAAGATTTGCATAATTAGTTTATTTTTTTCCTTAAAATATATATTCTTTATTTTTTTATACTATGGGGCTTACGTTCGGCGCCTTAGGGCTTACGCCTCACCCCATAACAACTAAAACGCCCCGCCCAAGCCCACACCTTTTAAAACATTGCCTGTTGCTAGGAATTTGTTAAGGGATGTGGCTAAAAAAATTATTGGTGGAGCTTTACATGGAGAACAAAAACACTATTAAGATGTTCAATGATAGTCAATTAGCTATAGTATTTCAAAAATTATGGTATACCGTGATCAAACAAAATATATAGAGATTGACATACACTTCACCTTTGAGAAGGTCAGTGGAGGGGTTGTTCGACAAATCTATATTCCAACTCAGTATCAAATTGTTGACATTCTTGCCAAGGCTATTCCTTGACAACACTTCAGTGATCTAAGCAGCAAGTGTAGGATGTATGACATATAAAATCCAACTTGATGGGGAGTGTTGATATTCATGTTCAGTTTAGAAAACCGTTGCTCCACTATAATATTTGAGGTGGATAAATTAATCTCCCTTAAATTATCCATTATTATGTTTTTATTTCCATCCTTTTTCATCATATGATGATTTGATTTTCTCACTAATTGCATGAGGGTTAGTCTGAGCTGAATCTATATATTAGTTATTTGCTTAATAAATTAGAGAGGTTATTCTATTCAAAAATCTATATTTGTTATAAATTTTTGTAGTTAATTATAAAAAATTAATACAAATATAATTAGGCAGAATTAACAATATTACAGGATGATTTGATAAAAAATAATTATAAAATTTTTTACAAGTCATCAGTGTATAGGATAGGAAGAAGGCATCAGACTTGCTTCATCGAAGAAGATCACTCGATCTTCTTCCTGGTAGAGGCTGGCTACCAAGCCTTTCTCTTTGTTTGGAATGACTTCAATTCAATTATTGCAGCAACAACAACCATTCACATTCATTTCTCCAATTAGTTTATAGTTTTTATACTACATAGTATAAGTAATGGAGGGAAAGAAAGTGAAGGGGCCACTGTTAGTTGAATTTTGAGTGGATGGTATACCTCACCCCTTCAAAATAAGTAGAAAAATATTTTATTTGCTTTGTTTTAGACAAATAATTTTTTTTTCTTTTAAATTTCATTAATATTTCCTCATATATAAAACTTAAATTTCAAAATTTCAGAGTTGAATTTTGAAATCTAATTTTATCAAAGCATGACCTCCATAAAATTACACATATACACATATAGTATTACATTAAATCAATGAAATTATAAATTGAAAATAAATATTAATTAGAAATATTCATTTTGCATTTGGTCATTAGCTTTTACAAGTTGCTATACTCTTTTTACTTTAAGCTTTGATAGCTGATCTATTTTTTTGTCCATTTTATCTATGTGCTACCTTAGGCATTGTAGGAGTGCTATAACTTTCTGGTGGGCCGATTTTCTACACTTAAGGATGCCATCCTAAAATATTACTTGTATTATGGATGTTATCTAAGAATTGATAAATTCTGATAAACCGTGTAAAACCATAACCTTGCTACACGACAACTCGATTATTTACATTCTATCAGTTTGGCTATTTTCTACTAGCTACTATTTTAATAAATCCATCAAATTTTAGATTCCCCTTCAAATCACATAAGCACCACGCCAACATTCTTAGTATATAAAATATGAAAAGTCACGTCATTTAACTCCTAATCTCTTTTGTTTTTGAAACTTTGCATTTTGCATTAAAGAAACAAAATTGTTACAAAAAAAAGTCAAAAAACCAAAAAACTATGTCCCATGGGCATTTACAAAATGAGCTCTGCAGTGTCCTTTTTGTAAAAACCAGAAAAAGAGGATCACGGGCATTTACGTGTTTCAAAAGAAAATCACAATCTAAGGCCATCTTTGCACAAGTATGGGCAGCTGTGTTGCTTTCTCTACTGGTGTGTTGAAACAAAACTTGCTTAAACTTAAGCAAAAAATTGATATTTGAATTGTTGGGAGTGTTGTGTTGCCACATCTTCTTGTCCATGGTGCGCCTGAAGTTGTCAATAATGTTGGAGTTGTCCTCCTAAATGATTATACATTTGCCTTCAGTCAATCTTGAATCATATTTTTGAAAGATAAAATTGAAGTCATTTCCACCTGTGTACTGTCCCAATGCAATAATTTGTGTCCAATAGCCACAATCAATTGCCCTAGATCGTCGTGAATGATGAATTCAATGGTCACAAGGTTGGAGGAATGGAGTGTCCTGTTGACACTCGCCTTGAACCAACCCACAGTGGAAAGGTGCTAAAGAGGGCGTATGTGCAGCCAATGAGGCTGATTGGCACTCTAGTGCTCCGAAATTGGATGAAAATGCTCGGTCCAGGCCTTCAGCAGGTTTGAGGCGATAGTCATGGGAGTACCATGAGCTTTTGCATGCTATTTGGCATTTATGGCTTGCTAGCAAATATACTGCATTTCAAAATTGTCTTGCCAAGGGGTTGTTTGCTGGAATGACTGTGCGGAGCTTCCTGAGGACTTCGTCGAAGTTGGGATTTTTCGGGATGCTATATCCCCGACTTTTAAGTTTGTCCAGCATTGCAACCATGTGCAAACATTTAGTAGAAATATAAGTTCTGTTTTCTCAGCTTTACATCCCCATAGGCACTGCAGGGACTTGACAAGGCCACGATAGGCCAACCAGGTGTTTGTAGGAATATTGTCAATGCTTAGTCGCCATCAAAAGGCCTTCTCCGTTGGTCAAAGCTTGAGCTTGAGATAAAATCTATGTTGAGAAGTGAGAGTGGTTCCTTTTTTCAGTGTCTAAGAATGATTACTCCTATGAAGACAAAAGTTCTAGTGAAAGACGGGCCTTATCAAAGCTACAAATTGTTTACACATAATTAAAAAAGGTCGTGTAAGTCTTGAAAATTTCTCTGAAATCTTTATCCTCTTTTCTTACTTATTTTTTATTTATTCTTGCTGGTAGTATTCTGGTGTCACTGATAAATTTAGATCTAGCAATCATACTATTGAAATAGCATTGATTGAAGATATGGCGGTGAAAAATAAATTTGGGTAATTTGATCATGTAAAAGTAGGAAGGAAAATGAATTAAAAAGTAACTAAGGGTCTGTTTGGGGCATATGTTGATTATTTATAATCTGGTAATAAACAAATTATTCTGATAATCTGATAATCTGCAGATTATCACAATAAGTTGACTTGCTGTTTAGGGCAGCTTATTCAAAATAACTTATTGATAGCTGTTGCTGGATAAATGATCTTCATGCCCTTGTTTGGTGAAACTGTTTGCAACAGAACTAAAATGAGAACAGATAGAACTAAAATGAGAACGGAAGTATATAATACAGAACTATGAAATCATCAAGATTAGTTCAAAAGATAACATACAGTGCTCACACTCTCATGAGTATAAGAAGAAATAGAAAAGGATAAATACAATTAAAACTACAATGAGAAATATTAAAATACTCAATTTCAAACTCTGACTACGTCCGTCCTCAGCTGCACTGTCAACCTGGGAAATCATCGTATCTCGATCACTGCTGACAGTGTAACATGTTGTACTGTCGGCCCATCGGAAGAAACCATAACGAGTTGAACACCCTTGCGACAACTGTAGAACTGTCTCCCACTGCTGTTAGGCTGACGCAACGTGAGTAACATAGCAGATAGTCCGCAGTAACAGAAAACAATTGTGCTTGTCCCCATAATCCTAAAAAACATGCTGCTATAGCTGCCAAAAAAAAAATCAATTGTTAGATCCTGAAAAAAAAATTGCTATAGCTGCCAAAAAAAAAAAAAATCAATTGTTAGATCCTGAAAAAAAAAACAACAAAAAGACATGCAGACGAAAATAAACCTATATTGTACAAAATAAATAAAACTTGATGGATCAGCTGTCATATATAACATCCGCGATTGACTCCCTCAAAACAGTCATCTCAACCACACTCTCAGCGTCATGAACTCAGCGTCATGAACCCCAAATTCGTTAGAGTCAATCTCATCCTCATGGACTGAAGGCCCAACCACAAATGTTGATGGTTCTTTAAAGATATTCAGTTCATCATTATCAGCATACTAAAGTCCGTATCTGAACGTGAAGGATGTCGTCGGATGTATTTATGAAGTGTCATTATTGCTACCATAATATGCACCTGCTTTTCAAATGGATACGAAGACATATCACGTAAGATGA
The DNA here is from genome assembly GCF_001263595.1 of Phalaenopsis equestris. NCBI lineage: Eukaryota > Viridiplantae > Streptophyta > Magnoliopsida > Asparagales > Orchidaceae > Phalaenopsis > Phalaenopsis equestris. Next base: position 125,354 of record NW_018164757.1, on the reverse strand, counting down.
CCCATTTCTTCTTTCAAATCTCAAACGTTTTTTCAATTACCCCGCGTAAAGAGGAGTAATGTTTATTAAACATTTCTTTCCTGCCACGGATAGTGCCACTTGTTTGCTCAAAATCTGAAATATGATATCTAGTGTCTGAATATGACTTCAGGTAGTCTCTCTGCATAGGATATCCAACATCAACCAAATAGTATTTTCCTGTTATGGAATACACTGTTAATGACAAATAATAATATAACTAGTACGTTTACAAATCAAATCATACCTGAATGCGGGTAAGGAAAACACTGTGATCTATTCCTTGTTGCATAAGAGAAAATCTGACTGTCATGTGCACTCCCTTCTCAGCCCATCATGACAAAAGTGAAACATATGTTGAGTCACATATCACCATGAAATTTTGAGTTGTTGAATCACTACGATCAATGTACGCCACCTTGTCCTGACTGGGTTGTTGGGCATCGACGTGAGTACCGTCAATTGCAGCTATGCAGTTCTATTTTACAACGTTAGAAAATTGTAGAATTTTAGAAGTAACGTAAAAAAACTAATAGTTACCTTAAAATAAGGCATGTAACAAAGATCGTTGGCTATTTCTTTTAGAGTACTAGCAAATGATAGATCCTTTGACTTAACGATTTAAGCTGCTAAGCTAATAAGTGCCTGTATGCCTTTGGAGAAGTAACGACTTATTGTTTTCGATGAATGCTGAAATCTCTCCATAGCAACTATAATACATCCGTTCTATGACAAGATGTATAATGTTATAGCCAACATCTCCCTTCTCGTCGTTATAGAAAAACCTTGGAGACCGTGATTCAAATATAACTCGTGCGGGAGATCCATAAAAATTGGTACACTCATTCGAAATATGTTGCTGAACCTTATTGGATGTCCGTAATTCATCTCACCTACCCATTTAACTCCAATAAAACTGGACGTCATCGAGGTATACAAACACTGTTGGATTGGTAATACTTCAACAACAATATTGTAATAGCTGAAACCCATGCCATTCTCTTACGACGTTCCTGCTGTAGATCCATCATAAATTCAAAAGATGTCAGTTATTTCAGCAATTGTTAATACATAGTAGAAGTGAGAAATAAGTAAGGAAACATGAAGCCCTTAAAATGAAAATGTACAAAGATCAATTTATTGACAAACATGAATCATCTAGAAGTGCACTAAAAAAAAGATCCGTACAAAAGTCAACATATTAAAATTACCCATTAAGATGTCCATAACATAACAAAAGATACAAATAACAACAGCAACAACAACAACAACAACAACAACAAAGCCTTAATCCCACTATGTGGGGTCGGCTACATGAATCTTTTTTCTGCATTGCGTCATATTTAGTGTCATATCTTCATTTAGTTCTAGTAAATTAAGATCATTTTTAATACAATAAGCCCAAGTCTTTCTAG
>NW_018164757.1:121485-123604 GCF_001263595.1 Phalaenopsis equestris | reverse complement strand
TCCAATGTAGACCTCCATAATTCAAGTTTTGCCTGGTCCTTTTCTCTCGTCTAATCCACGGAAGGATATCATCAACAAAAAACATACACCAAGGTAAATCCTTCTGTAAATATCCAGTAAGACCATCCATAACAAAAGCAAAAACATACGGGCTTAAAGCTGATCCCTAATGTAATCCAACAGAAGTAGGAAAATATATGGTCAATCCTCTTTCAGTTCGAACACAAGTAACAACTCTAGTATACATATCTTTAATGACTTGAATATAAGTCATATCAACACCTTTCTTCTCAAGAACTCTCATAAGGATATCTCTTGGAACCTTATTGTAAGCTTTTTCTAAATCAATAAAAATCAAATGTAGATTCTCCTTATTATCTCTGAACTTCTCCATCAAACCTCTCAATAAATGTATAACTTTCATAGTAGACCTGCCCGACATAAATCCAAATTGATTATGAGAATTCTTTGTAATACGTCTTAACTTATGTCAATTACCCTCTCCCATAATTTTAAAGTATGATACATCAACTTAATTCCTCTATGATTTTAACACTCTTTTGCATCCCCTTTATTTTTATAAATGGGGACCAAAATACTCATCCTCAACTTCTTAGGCATCTTTTTAGTTTTTAAAATAATATTAAAGAGTTTAGTAAGCCAAGAAACTCCTAAATCTCCTAAATATTTCCATACTTCAAATGGGATATCATCAGGTCCTACAAACTTTCCACCCATGGTTTTCTTTAAAGCATCATCAACTTCTTTTTAACTAATGCAACGATAAAAATGAAACTTTTTATTATTATTAATGATTTTAAGATTACTAAGATTGATCGTATTTTCAGAAAATTTATTAAAAAATTTATTAAAATAACTTACCCACCTAAGTTGAATATTTTTTTCTAAGAAAAACACTTTTTTGATTTTCATTTTTAATACACTTTACTTGAGTTGAATATTTACTTTTCTTTTTTCTTTGTTTGGCTAGTTTATACTTATATTTTTTCACCTTGCTTAGTATTTAATATATTATAAAGATCATTAAAAGTAGAATTTTTAGAGTCACAGATTGTTCTTTAGACTCCCTGCGGGTCGTTTGATATTTTTCATAGTTCTCTAAGCTTTTACATCTAACCAAATTTTATAACATAACTTCTTATATTTTATATTTCCTTGCACATTATTATTCTACCACCAACTTTTTTTATTTATAAAAACTTTTTCTTTTGTTTCTCCAAACACATTTTTTGCTACTTGTTTAATAGTGTTTGTTACTTTATCCCACATAGCATTTATTTCATTATAAACATCCCAAATTTTAAAATATTGAGTTTTACTCATAAAAATAATTTTATTTGTATTTTAAGTTCCACCATCTAATTCTACGATGATGAGTCCTAATATTCTTTATTTTATAACTTTTCATCTTAAAACCTAGAACTAATAAACGATATTGGGTACTTAAATCCTCACTTTGAATGACCTTACAATCTTTACAATCTCAACGATCTCTTCTTCTCATAAGAAAATAATCAATTTGTGTTTTATTAGATCCATTCTTATAAGTAATAAGATGTGCATATAATTTCTTGAATAAAGTATTACTAATAACTGACAAAGTTTTGAGAAAAATAAGCTCAATTCTGAATAAGCTCCATGTCTTTTTCCTTTGCTTTTATTCAATTAAATAATAATCTTACAATCTATTTTAGGTATAAAACATTCTGCATAATCTATTTTAGGTAACCTAATAATACATATTCCTAGTTTAAATATTCAGCTAAAAGAGAAACAAATCATAATAAAGACATTGAAAATAATTTAAATAAGAAAATACTTAATTATAGAAAACTCCTAATTTAGCTGCCCGATTTCCGTCTTTCCTGATTGACAACCCCCCACAAATTGATGATGACTGATCAAGAAACATCAATTTGTAAACAAAAAATTGATAACATTGTCAGAACAAAAAATTCTGATGTAGTGAGTGATGAAGCCAAAAGTGTCGAAGCCTGAGAGTGTCGAAGTCAAAGAGTGCCGATGCTCAAGAGTGTTGAACCCCAAGAGTGTCGAAGTCGAAGATCAAGGGTATGTCGAAGCCGATGTCGTCGGTTTT
>NW_018164757.1:117505-121005 GCF_001263595.1 Phalaenopsis equestris | reverse complement strand
TTATCCACATTCGCCCGTAATGTGGGAACAAATGTCATGATTTTTTTTCGACAAGTTTTACGCTAGCTGTCGACTACCTAACGCAAACCTCCACTTTTCGCATCCAGGCTTGGGACCGACAACGACAGTGTTATACAAATAATAACAAATGAAAAAAAATCATTCATCAACGAAACCACGCAAATATTCGACGCGAAATTCAGGCTGCAGCGCCATGAATATTTGCTTACGGGTTGGATCCTCAAGTTTTTTCATACTTTGCATGAAAGTGTCTGTCTGCAACTACTTCAGGAAGAGAAGCTAAAGTTTCTAGACATTCAAAGATGGTGCTGTCAGGGACTGGAGCAGGTGGTGGAGCACCAAAAGCTTTTATGAGTCGTTCAAATGAGGTTTTCATAAAAGTGTTATTTTCTTTATTTCTCCTACCAAGCCTGAGCCTCTTTGAAGGTGAACTAGACTCCCCTATCTCTCTCTGGTTACTAGGCTCTTCTTCATCAGCTGTCAACAGCTCAGATGGGAAGTCATTTGATATGCTTGCAAAACCCATCTCACTAGGGTTGAATGCAAATTTTTCCGTCGCGACAACCCCTTTAAACGTTATGTCGAGTTTGTCTTTGTAGTCCGACTAAGTTTCACACTGTTTATATTTTTTCACTGACGGCATTGTCTGTGACATTGTAATGAAGGAGGGGGTTAAGTGGATTTATGAGAAAAAAAAAATAATTTATGTAAATAAAATTTAGAGTACGCTTAACGGGATCCCAACCCAAACCGATAGATCCACGTTTGAACTCCTTTCCAAATTTTCCACTCATTCAATTGATCTCATTTAACTCTTTCCAAATTTTCCACTAATTCAATTGATCTCATTTATTTTTGAATTTAAGCCTGTCGTAATCCCTTCCTGTCAATTCCTTGATTCTCTTGACAATATTTTGCCAACTTTTCTTGTTGAAATACGTGGTTGGCCTATTACCGATTTCAATTTCTGTATTACAGAGATTATAAAAAATTTTCGTAACCTCCTTATCCCACATAGTTGACGGACCACCTTTATTTGTCTTAACCATTTTGAAACTATATCAAGAATTGTAGAAGCATAAAGAAGATCATATTCGAAGCTAAACATGCATAATAGAATGGTTGAACAAGTAATTGCATAAGCATAAAGCAAATAATTTATCATTTCCAGCTGAAATACAAATAGATACATGCCACAGTTCCAAGCCTTTGAATACATGCTACGGTTCCAGACATTTGCATGCTTAGAGAATGCAAATGGGAAAAGCAAGATCATATGCAAATCCAGAAAGTAACAATTCACCATTTACGGGCCATGCAGCTAATCAGACATGCCACAGCTCAATTTCAACTGAAGTACAGGTAAGAAAAAATTGAAACCATAAGAGAACAACCAGCACATCTGAACAATTCACTGATACTACATTTTCTTTTAACCGAGATGATCAGAATTTTTTATACATAAGAGAACAAACTCAAAATTGTGATAAGAAGAAGATAAAAACTGAAGCAATAAAAACTTAACCATTTACGGGTCAACCAGTACATCTGAAAAGCAATATCATATGCAACACCTAAAGCTCCATTCCAACCGAAGCACAGTTAAGGATGCAAGATCATATGCAAAAGTTCTGCCATGTAATAACAATTCACCATTTACGATTCACCATATGATCTGAGAAGCAAGATCATATGCAACAGCTGTAGCTCAATAAAACTGAAATATTAAGGAAACAAAAATTGTGCCATCTAATAACAATTCACCATTTACGGGTCAACCATATGATCTGAGAAGCAAGATCAATTGCAACAGCTATAGCAATACCATTTACTGTTCAGCCTATAAGGAGAGGCAGTTGATGACTTTCTATAATTCCAATCAAGTACCCCTGAAAGCTGTTTCAGCTTATCAAAGCAACATAAATGATGAACAACATAAGTGATGAACAACAACTGCTTAACCACCCTAATAGCTTGCATTAAAAAAACCAAATTCTCTATATAACTACTGCCATTCAGAAAACTAAATTCTCTATATAACCAAAATCTCTATTGGAACTAAATTCTCTATATGTATAGGTTGAAAATTTCTATTTGTAAATGGAGCAATTATGCATAAGCTCTTGTAATATGTACAGGTTGAAAATTTCTATTTGTATTGAAGTGTGGAGAATGAGACAGCAGATAGCTTGCACTACTATTGCCATTGCCACTACCAATACCATTGCCATTTCCACTGCCATTGCCATTTCCACTGCCACAACCAATACCATTACCAATATGCTAAAGACCTACAGATTACTACAGATAGATGACATAGAAATGAGATAGCACTCTATACTAATGCATTTCCACTGTATGTATGTAAATGCCTTGTTGTACTACAGACAGATAATGCATTGCCATTTCCACTGTATGTATGTAAATGCCTCATTATACTACAGAAAGATAATGCATTGCCATTTCTACTGTATGTATGTAAATGCCCCATTTTATTGAAACATAGGAATGAGACAGCATTCCCCTAATGCAAATTCCACCGTAAATGGCCCATTGTAAGTCATCTATATAAAGAGGAAGAAGGGAGAATGTGTTCTGTATGTAAATGCACCATTAGAAAGAGCATTGGAATTGAAATGTAACTGCATACAGTGGAACGTAAGTAAATCCTCAGTTTTTCATTTCAACCGATCACGGGAAATGAAAATATTCCAAACATTCCAGCATTCCAACATTCCCCCCTCATTACAAGCACAAGTTTGATTCTCAGCATGTCAACGTCTCAATATTATAACTAAAAAAATTCCCAGGCATCAGAACAAGGTCATAGTGAAGGAGCAGGGGGTCGATTCTCCTCAAAAGAGCGAGGGCGAGGGAGATCTCGGAAGGGCAACAGTGGAATTCTTGCCCTAAACGCGAAAATCATATGCGGGACGCGGGGGAAGTCCAAATTGTGAAGGTATTAAGGAAATCACGATATTTGAATGCCGCGGCACCAAAACGTTCAGCCGAACGTGCTATTCAACGGGACGGCGGCGTTTTCAAAACGCCGCCGCACCCTATAAGCTGCCCCAAATGGGCTCTAAAATTAACTTGGAAGAATTAGTAAGAAAAAGACTTGGCCAAACATAATATTGAGAGAGTTAACTCATCAAGGAGCTCTCATCATAAGTAAAAGGAGGATTCATAAAGCGGACCATTAATGCTTTGGATATGAGTAATGATGATGGTTGAGGATGTATGATCGTTATTTTCTTGTAGAGTTAATCTATATTTTTAATCTGCTTTTCATTGATTTATTATTTTATTTTATGTTGTTTTATACCTTTTTTCAATATGGAGAATGAGGACTCCTAAATCCTAATAATAGTTGGGATAATGTTATAGATGTTATGTGGTGATGATTTTGAACATATAATCTCATAGAGCTATGTCTTAAACACTTTGTCGTGAAAATATGATAAATAATATTAATATAT
>NW_018164757.1:75702-117474 GCF_001263595.1 Phalaenopsis equestris | reverse complement strand
TATATATATATATATATATATATAAGCACACACACATATTATAAATTTATGAATGCAATTTTTTCTTTATCAAGAACATGTGATAAATCCTAGCAGTTCACTGAGTGTTTAAATTCTTGGCAGGTACCATATTGGACTTCGTTATACTGGTGGAGCTCGCATGTTGCTCTCCTTATCCTTGAAGTTTGGTATCATTGTCATTGTTGTTCCTGTTGGTGTTCGTAATTTTGATATTGATGGGGAACTTTGGGTTAAACTACGATTAATAGCTACAGAACCCTATGTTGGTGCTGTATCATGGGCTTTTGTTTCCCTGCCAAGGATTAAGATTGAGCTGTCACCCTTTCGTCTGTTCAACCTTATGGGTAATTTTATTAATTTATTTTTTTCTTTAGAAGCGCAGCTGTGGAAGTTTCGTCAATGAATATCGTTGATTTCTGCTGTGTATTTTATCGATGAGGACAGTAGCTTAAACATCATTTAATGTGGAGTTAAGTTTAAAGATATATAAAGTGACCTCATCATTTTGCGTCTTAGTTCTAAGATGCTCTCATTTATTTTCATGTAAGGTTTAAATTATAGTATTTGATATATTAGCTTCCTTTTATGTGAGGTAAAAGATTAGATTGTTTATTCTTATATCTACCATTGAATTTCATAGTGCTAAAAGCTAGCAGCAAAGGTAAGGAAATTTATTGAGTTGAACTTCAGTGTTAGCTCAAAGAATAAAATGACATCTGATGTGGGGAGAAAATGAACAAACATTTTTTTTATTGAAAACAAGGGAAAAGAGAAGGAAGATTCAAGTAAAGTTAAAACAAGAACCATGTTGATTGCCTTCGTGCATGCTGGTCTACTCCAGAATCTGTCAACTTTCTGCAAAGGTGATAGTACAAGATGAGTTCTCAGATAGTCCTTTGCGATGAATGCAGTGTGTTAATTCTCTTTTCGATGAACATTCCTTTGCCCTGAATTTCATGTTTTGGTAAAAGGGAAATCCATCTTCCTGTTAAAGTCTATTTCTGAAGCAACATTCATTCGTCCATCCATATAATAAGAATTTTGCGTTACAAGAGACTTCCTATCATGAGAAGAGGCCAATAAATACAAAAATGAATACTCAAACCAACCACACTAGTCATACCTACTAATTTCCAGCTTCCCATCATTTATATACTTGCTACAAAACCAAATTATATAGAAGTCCAATGTGGCCTGTGACATAAAAAAATGGTCCAACACTTGTTGGAGCAATATAACGACTCAAATAACTATGATATGCTTAGTTACGGAGGTTCTAAGATTATCACAAACTAGTCTTCCAAATTGCTCCTGCATCATGTTATGTATATTCTATGCCTGTTTTTCTATGCATGCTGCTCATACATTTACTAATTTCAGTAGGCATATCATGGCTATTGTTGGGTTATAGAAACAAGGTAGTTCGATTAAGCTGGAAGCCTGTCAATGACTGATACTTCTGGCAGTAAATGATGGTTATATTTGGATAATTGGAAACAAGGAAATGCTGTCAAGCTGGAGGCCTTTCAATTGCTGATACTTCTTACAGTAATTGGTGTTTCAAAAAATTTGTTGGTTTTTAAAGTTGAGTTTTTGTTTTTGATTTGATGACTTTTTCTATAATCATAGCAACTCTTGGCATACTCTAGATCAGTAATAAATTTAAATTTTTTTGAAAGGTATCAACAATATTGATGGATAAGACCACTTTATAGAAAATTTGAAGTGAATATTTAAATAGTGAATCTTTTAGATTTTTCTTTAAAATTTTCATATATTTTATTTTGAACTTTTGGAAATTTTTTTAGTGTTGGGTTTATGATATTTTTTCCGCGTTTATTATGTTCCATAAAACAGATTCAGCGTGATCGCCATGTTTATACTGTGGACCCTTCTTTAATCTTTCTTTGTGCTAGCTCTATTAATATCTTTACTGTCTTTAACTTGGAAACTGGCTTGCATGCATTCATAAAAGTGATGCTTAAGGAAACATGTTTGTAGTAAAATAATATACTTTGTTTTTCTGAAGTTTAACCTGATCTCTTTACTGTTACCATGCAGCATTGATTTTAAGCTTCACTTAAAATATCAGTTACAAACAATTCGAATAACCGTAACTGATATTTTACGTGAAGCTTAAAAGCCATACTACACGGATACAATAAAGACATCAGGATAAACTTCAAAAAAATGAAGCACATTATTTTGGAGAAGTACAAAGAGAATAATGAGGATCTACATGTGATTTTTATTGATTTTGAAAAATCTTACGATAAGATTCCAAGAGATGTCCTTTGGAGAGTTCTAGAGAAGAAAGATGTTGGTATGACTTATATTCAAATCATTAAAGATATGTATACTAGAACTGTTGCTTGTGTTCGAACAGAAGGAGGATTGACCAAATATTTTTCTATTTAAGTTCTATTACATCAGGGATCGGCTTTAAGCGCTTACCTTTTTTCTTTAGTTATAGATGCTTTCACTGGGCATTCACAAGAGGATGTACCATGGTGTATGCTTTTCGTTGATGATAACCTTCTTGTGGATAAGACTAGAGAAAGTGCTCAAGAAAAAATTGAATTTTGGAGGTCTACATTGGAGTATAAAGGCCTTCACCTGAATAGAACTAAAACTGAATATATGGAATGTAATTTTAGTACTAGTAGCTCTAGTGACAGAGTTGTAACTTTGGGTGATCAAATTATTATTATTAAAATCAAATTATTAAAAGGTATGAACGCTTTAGATATCTCGGGTCTATTTTTAAAAGTGATTGTGATATGGATGAGGATGTTATCAGTAAAATTCAAGTTGGTTGGTTGAAGCGGAGGAATGGTTCGGGCTTATTGTGTGATAGAAAAGTATGGCTTAGACTGGAAGGAAAATTTTATAAGATGGTAATGAGACCTGCAATGCTCTATGGCGCTAAAATACTGGTCTTTAAAAGAGAAGCATAAAACTAAGTTAAGTGTTGCTGAGATGAGAATGTTTATATGAATGAGTGGCTTTACACTTAGAGACAATATGCAAAATGAATATGTTCTTGATAAGGTTGGTGTAGCACCGATGGTAGACAAAATTAGAGAGAGCCGTTTTAGATGGTTTGGTCACGTTAAACGTTGACCTTCTTATGATCCAGTTAGGAGAGTAAATGTTTTAGATTCGACTTATATTAAGAAAGACAAATGTAGACCTATAAATACTTAGGCATATTGTATAAAAAATGATCTTAATTTATTAGATTTAAATGAAAATATGACACTCAATAGAACACAATGGAGAAAAAAAATTCATGTAGCCGACCCCACTTAGATTCATGTAGAAAATTCATGTAGCCGACCCCACTTAGTGGGATAAAAACTTGTTATTGTTGTTGTTTTTGGTCATGTGAAGTGTATCTCTTCTTTCCGAGCACACATTAGTTTATATTTTGGGCTTATTTTTCTTTCCATTACTATTTATTAGCTTTTTTTTTTCACATTTAGGGCTATTTTATGTCTGATGGAAGCTCTTTTTTTCTTTTTATTTGCATGCAATTGGCCATTCTCTGCCAGGAGTACCTGTTGTTTCAATGTAAGATCTTTTCCTTTACTTTATTTACATGCTATATAGTTCATCCTAATGTGTAATTCTATACTAGTTTCTGTTCATCAGTTAGTTTTACTTGATTTTGCCTATGCAACAAATATTTTGTGGAGTAACTTTTATTAGTAGGGTAACTATTGATGTGAACTTGAATTATTCTAGAAGTGCGTTAGGCATCTCTTTCTACCTCTCTCTCTCTTTGCCTCCCTTTCACACACCACTTCCTAGCCCAATTTGATTTGGTTGTGCTTGGTATCATGATCTATATTTTGTTGGTAGAAGAAGAACATGATCATCACGAAAACACAAGTTGAAATTAGCAGGATAACTACCAGTTCACCATCATCACAGAACACATCACTTTCAAGGTCGATGAAGGAAGATATAACATGCTTGCCACCATGCTAAGTTTGAAAAAAAGCGTAATCTCATTTGTATTGCTAAATATGGCAAGTTACAACACGCACTATTGGAAAATCACCACTTTCTAGCTAAAAAATCATCTGGAAAATATTAAATTTCCATCGGAAATTGGTGTTACCGAAAAAATACTTATGAATTTCAATCCTCCGTAAAGTTATTGATTGAAAATGCATTTTGATGACAAGAAATTTCATCGTAAAATTTTTTTGACTATTTTCGACCGATATTTCACTAAAAAAACGTCGATGGAAAAAAGCGAGGCAAATGTTGCCTAAAATTTGAGCAACAAAAAAATCGGCATACTCTTGGATTTATTGGTCATAATTGTGCCTTCTGATTTTTCAGTGGCCTTTTCCACTAGTAAAATTAGTTTAGAATTTAGGGTTTAGAAAAAAGAAATGGTTGAAGTTTCACCGCAAAAATGTGTTGTGACGAAAATTATACCAAAAGTCTGTCGAAAGCTATTAGGTGAAAGAAAAAAAATCTAAAGAGCCTTATACAATGTTATTTGTGCATCTGCAACACAAAAACATAATGAGCTATTTTGTTGAAGTCTCACAATTGCCTAGTATCAGATAACCACAACCATTATATGACCACATTATATATATATATATATATATATATATATTGAAATTGTTTCCAAAAGATATATTATTGCTTATAATTGCTCAATGAACACAAAAATAATAATTTGAAAATACTAATGCTCATCTGTTTCCTCATCTTCTTCCTGCTCCTCATACTCTACCACTTGTTTTTTTTCACGTGTACTACATCTGTCAGAGCATATCTGCTTCATCCTTGCTTTTATGAAAGCGCATTGAGCTTCTGTCTAATCATTCACTTGAAACTCAATGCCCCGAGTAGTGGCTGTGACACATTCTGACCAAATCATCAATTAAAATAGGGCTCTCACAACAGAAAGTATTTCGTGCATTGTATGCCACTTCCTACGTTGCCAAGATATGAAACTTTGAATGCTTGGACAGGCACTCGAACTACCTACACTTGTTGAACTTTAACTTCAAATCTCCTTCAACTTCATTATTCATCCTATAATAAATTGTATTGTGATAAAAAAACAAAATATATTTGTAAATGATTATAATTTAAGAACAAATACTTTGTTTACATAAACTCGTCGAATCTCTATAACATGGTGTCGATCCACAATTGATCCACTAATGTTGATATGTTATATTATGCAATACAACTGCAGGGGGTTATCTTCCAATTACTTATTTCTATAAACCTTTTTAAAAGTTAGTATTTATTGTTTATAAATTTTATTAATATACAGTACCTACACGTTACCATTCTTCTTTGACACTCGGTATGTGGAATTGAGCCTCTAATATTTAGAGTTACTCATGCCCCCAAAATCCGATGTTTGATTTTGTTTGGCCTACCCCTTTTACAAAAATAATTAGGGGAGGCTCAAACTCCGCATAGCTCAGCCCACACTTCATCTCCAATTCAGAGCAGTTTTTGTCTTCACTTGTGTATGTTGGTGAACATATCACCGAAGGGAGTGGGACCTCTAATCTCATAATCTCTTCTAATTAATTATTGATGCTCTATAAACCACCAAAATCACTTTTGTAATATTCAATATATTATTAGATTCATTAAAAACAAAATATCAACAACAATTTAAGTTAATATGGCTTAGTTAATACTTAAAATTCCCTGATTCTTGTTGCACACTTTTAGTGAAATTTTTTTTAAGATAAATATGTTGCATCATATTTTCTCCACGTGATACCTTTGATATTATGTATGGCTTGTTTGGAAGGACATGAATTGCAAAAAAATATTGTTAGAAATTATATATTAAAATAAAACGTAAGTATATATTAAAATAAAACGTGAGTGAGAAGTAATTATATACTTATTTATCTCCGTCAGGTTTAATGTAAGTGCATGATTTTGTACTAACCACACTATGCTCAACATGAATTGAAGTACTTGTTTGACATGATGGCGGTGGTGGTGGTGTTATATGGTAGGTCCGGAAAGTTTAAAAATTTCAAGGCTTTAGGATGATTTGGGGAGTAATATGTTGGTGTTTGTATGGGTGAAGTACTATGTTGTAGTGAAATCGATGTGGTCGTGATGGTGACATTAAACTGCTATTGAGGACGGGAGGTAGTTTTTGATATTGAAGTTAACCCAAACCACATTCATCTCGTAGTGAGGACGGGAAGTAGTTTTTGATATTGAAGTTAACCCAAACCACATTAGGAAAAACAAATATTATTACTGGAAGCAAATAGGCGGTTACAATCAAACACACTTGAGAGAAAAAAATACAACACACAAGACACGCAAACTCACGTTCGGGCGGCCCGGGTGAAGGTGGCGACGGTTAGAGGGCTTGGTGGGGTAGCAACAAGGTAGGGATGGGGTTTCCAGGTTGTGGATGAGGAGCGGTAACAATTATGGGCGGTTGGAACAGTAGGGAAGCAAGGGACGGCTGAACAACAGGAAAACAATAAAGTGGAGGCGTTGTAGCAATGACAACAAGCTGGGTTGAGGGGAAACAACTGGCTGGGAGCTTGGAGCAGCAGAAAACAGCTCGAACGGGTGTTTCTGGGTGGCGACAGCATGCAGGAATGACGATGGCAGTGACAATGAAGGCGTGGGAATGCAAGACAGCCCAAGGGGGATTGCCTAGTAGCTTCGACATCGAAAAGGATGGCTGGGCGGTGAGGAACTGCAGGAAGAACGAGATTGCTATTGGGGTGACCGCAACAATGAGGAAGGCATGGTATCGAAGCGAGAGGGATGCGGGAAGGGGTAGGGAAGATGATCACCGCCAAGAAACTAGGATACGACCATAAAATACAACTCTCTAAAGGAAGAAGAGAAGCTGGTGGCTATTCCGATACAAAACACACAAAAAAACTTACTTCCAAACTCGAATACAATACATATATAGGAAATGACTATAAATAAATGAATGATAAGAGGAAAGAAAGTATAACTAAAATGGGGTAATTTCGGCGCTTTCCCAACAATAGCTATTCCCGTGGTACTGTAACAGCTGCAATACCACAAAAATTTTGAGCGGTGAGCTCCTGTGTTAGTTTTTTTCATTATCTTGAAAATGGTAGTGGTTGATTTGAAAGGGCCCTCATCGCCACCACTTGATGTTATCTAAAAGAAGAAGAAATACATTTTTTAAATCATCAAATAAAACATGTCAATTTGCTAAATGAAAAAAAGTGCACAATCAACCACATTATGCATAATAAGTAAAATAAGAACATTCTAACCATGTACGCACATGTTATGTTATTCTTTCAGATAAATAAGTATAAGTTGTGTTTAAAATTTTTTCAATATCATTATCTTATTCATTAGTCGAATGAATGAGGTTATTTCAATGCCTCCCCCCAAACTAGCTATTCCCGCGGTACTATAGTAGCTACAACAACACAAAAATTTTGAGCGGTAAGCTCCCGTGTCAGTTTTTTTCAACCTCTTGAAAATGATAGTGGTCGATTTGAAAGGGATCTCATCGCCATCACCTGATGTTATGTAAAAAAAGAAGAAATAAATTTATTAGATCTTAAAGTAAAACATGTTAATTTGCTAAATGTTAAAGAAGTGCACAATCAACTGCAGCATGCATAATAAGTAAAATAAAAACATTCTAACCATGCATGCACATATTATGTTATTCTCTCAAATAAATAAGTAGAAGTTGAGTTGAAAATTTTCTCGATATCATTGTCGCGTTCACTAGTCGAATGACTAACTTCCTCATTTTTGCAAGTAGTATCTTTTAAGTTTAACACTAACTTAACTTCATCACTTAGAATTCGTAACACTAATATCTCCTCTTCCTAATGAGCATGTTCAATAATATTTTAAACAATAACTTTTGCTCTTAGTTTGGTATTAATTAGAATTTCCTAGTTTTTTTTTTTTTTCTTTCAGGATTTTAAGATAATAAAATTGGATGGCTTGATACATTTGAATAAAACAATCAAACATTATTATAACTTATATCTCAACCCATTTCTTCTTCAGTTCATGAACCGTTTTTGTTGTTATTCTAACATTGTCATCCAACATACAAGTTTACAGCTTATACATACTATGAAGATTCAATCCTCACCCATAATTCTCAATAAAGTGAAAAATGTTGATCTATGAATGACTCCTATTCACATAACATTGAATTTCATTTTCATTAAAGTATCTTACAATATATAAACATACTCAATTGATATGTTCTTTTTTAGAAGTTAAAGGAGAAACCATCCACACTCACAATTTTCATCTCCATCCACACAACAAATTTATCAATTGGTTTTTGATTTCCTCTATTATAAGAAAGTAAATTACTTGCACTATCAGAATAATCAAATTGAGTACCAAAATAAGAACTATTCCCAATTATCCCTTCTCTATGTTTGTGCACTATTTCTTTTGTGGTGATAATGCTTTAAATATTCAACATATTTCTTCTTGAATTCGTGTGACACTTTTTCATTTGCTTCAACATTTAAATATATACAAGCAAATAATTTTTATGCAAATGATTTCTTACATTCCTTAAAAAGTTTTGTATTACTAAGGAAATATACTTGCTCTTAACGGCTCAAATAATAAACTTGGAATACATCAGATCAACTAAATTATATTCAAGATTATTTAAACTTATTCTATTAATATTTAGTGCAATTATATTATGCACATTAAAATACTAATAAAATTTTTTCATTCCTTAGCTATTTATAAATAATGAATTATTTACATTTTAATTACAATCACTTCATGTCCTATTGATGTTGCTAGCAAATATTCTTTATTTCACTAAAATTTCCTCATTTTTCTTATACTCTTAACCTTTAGTGTTTTATATTTTATTATAATTATCTGCCATATTTTCCCAACTTGGTTTCTTTTTGAGAAGATCCCACTTTCCCATCAAAGGTTTGATATTAATCAAACATGTTTCATCTATACCAACAAAATGATTGTTATAAAAAAAGTTGGCCTTCTTTCTTAAATAGTTAATTAATTATATTAAATTTTTTAAAGAATCTATAACAATTTATAACTATCACAATAATAAAAAACATTCAAATCTAAATTTCAAACATATTTATACATTTCAAATAATATTTTAGAATGTATAAACCTAATTAATTTTAAATATCAAGAAAGTATCACCTATTTCTAAATACTAAATTTTATATATATATATATATATATATATATATATATATTAATGCATCAAACTTGGAAAGCTAATGGGAAGCTTACGAGAATTTCACAAAAGACTCGGATCGACTGCAACTCACTGGAAAATCACAATAAAGATGGGAAAAGTGGTGGAAAAATCCAATGGATGGTAGAGAAGAAGACAATGGAGATGAAGAGGCTCCGACAAGGATGCTCAATAGAGAGATGAAGCGAGGCCTCAGAAGGAACGCTGTGAGGCTTGGACCGGACTTCGATGCTTGATGTTGCGAGGCTTGGATGGGACTTTGATGCTTGATAGAGAGACGAAGTTGAAGCAAGAACACAGTGAAGCTTCGATGGGATTGTGCTCTACATTGCATGGCTTAGACGCGGCTTTGGCATAGAGAAGAAGCTAACGCTGAGATGCTGGAATGGGCTTGAGATTATGCTCAATGTGGTGAAGTGGATAGCGGGCTCGTCAATGCTCGAAGTGGTGAAGTGGATGCTGTACTTGGGACGATGCTTGAGCACGAATCCTAACATGCACGGGCTATTATCTGTGTTATTCATGGATGGTGGTATAAGATAATTTATTTTAACCTAAAAACTAAGACTTCCCTCAAAATTTTTAAAAGGGCATAAGCATCACCTGAAAAAAAGAAGCTTAATCCTTGAGGCTATCTTTCAGTCCCTTGAGGTGGGTGCCTCGAATGATTTTTTAATTGCTACTGAAAACTACTTCTCCAAAGCTTGAAATATCAGCTTGCATGCATCTTTGGCAAACTAATCTAAAATTGAATCAATACAATATTTTACCAAACCATATAAGAACATCATTAGTGGCACATTCTTAATTGCATAAATGAAAATAAAATAAAAAATCAAATCGAAAGAAACTATCATGTTTATGTTGTACCTAGATCATTGCTTAAATGACATTTTTAACAAGAGTAAACATGAAGGTTCTATATGTACTTGACTTGAACAAAATTTGGTTATGTTGAATTCAACATTTTATATTTATCAAGCTAAACATTTTTTTTATTATGTGCTTCGTACAAAGTAATCCATTAATTAGCAAAATCAAGTTTTAACAAGATTTCTCTGGAATCCACCATTCCCGATGGATACAAACAAATTCATCATCTAAAATAGCAGAGCGAGATATATAAATATTTTTGATGGAAGACTTCAAGTGGATTCACAAGATGTATAAAAAAAGATCGCAATAGAATTGATAGTAAACTCTTGGAATCAAGACACATTGAAAGTGGACTTTATACTAGATTTTTCTAGAATTTCAAATATGTAGACATCATATCCAATACATTGCAAAATTTTAAATAGTTGTTTTTTTGCATTCAATTTCTTAGAAATTCTTGATGGAAAACTATATACCTCATGTTAACATCAACTGGAAGATTATAAATAATTGTCATAATTTTTAGCAACTTTCTACAAATGTCTTTGAACAAACTGTGCATATATTTGTGAAAGATTGTGCAAATCGTAGTCATGGATTCTATTATAAGGTCAACAAGATCAATAAACTTAATCTTTTGACAATTTCAAATGGACTCATGCTAGTAGATCTATTGGTAGATCCATTGTATACAAACTAAGGCATTGTCACTTTCAAATCCTATCTAGATACATGGTCTTTTAACAAACTATATAACACATTTTTCAAGTTTCTTTTAACCCTTTTATTTTGTTCATCAAATTGTGAATGATAAGTTATTGAAAATTGAAGTTGTAATTAATTTTCTTTCGATGATTTCTCTATAAGTGATTCATGAATTCTTTGTTAGTCATATTTGCTTTATGCAAGCCATGTAATTTAACGATTACATTAAAATAGAACATAATGATACAAGAAGCATTAGTAATTTATCCTATGATATGTAATATGTTATTTAGGAAATATGATTTGTTATTAGAAAATTAGTGTCATTCTTTTTCAATGTTTGTGGCAAACCTAATACAATATCCATACAAATGTCCACACATGACTTGCATGGAATTGAAAAAAGTGTATACATTACAACCTTGTGGCAAGACTGCTCAGTCCTACATTGCTCTTTTTTTACTTGACTAGAAGTATTTATCTTCAATCACTCCAATATTCTCATCGTTTCCATAATGTCTACAATAGCATACATAAGCTGTATTCAAGTACATAAAATTTCAAGATTTGGTGCATTCCTTGGTGAAATTTTAATCTTGGCATATCGTTGTCTTTTGGATAAATCAAGGATATCTACTTGTTCCTCGAAGTGGGAATAGATAATGCATTTATTGCTTGTGAACATGTTAAAATCTACTGCTTATAGATAGTCTGAGTGATGCATTTTTCATATCAAACTAAATATCCCTTTTTACCAGGTTTCTGAAAAAACTTCTTACGGAGGATTTGCCTGGACTTTTTGTTCGTCCGAGAAAGATTGTCCTTGATTTCCAGAAGGGCAAAGCTCTTGGTCCTGTTACAGATAACTTAAAAGCTGATACAACTGAAGAAGGAAACAGAGATTTTGTTGGGGAGTTATCTGTGACTCTTGTTGATGCTCGCAAACTTGCTTTTCTGAGAATTGGTATCTATGCTGCTTTTGTTTTGCTATTTTCTTTCATATGTATTCATTGTTTTTGGTCGCGAATGAGCTACGACAGCTGAATTCTTTTTAGGCATTCTGTAAGATTTCATTTAAATTGAAAGTTTCTTTTCTAGTGACCTTTGTTTTTTTTTTTTTGAAATAAATCCTGCCATTCTGGCAGTTGTTGCAAGCATGAATATTGTCAAACTGGTACTCGTGAATTTGGCTTGAGAGCATTTCGAGCCTCATCTTGAGTATTGAATGTAGTGGATTTTATTATTCTGTCACTTCAAGGGAGCATGGATTAAATTCCTTTTATTGTTTGTTTGATTTAACCGCTCTGAGTTTAAGTACACATTAGTATTTAATTAATCATATATGCTATCATTTATTTTACCTGATTGCATTTACAGGTAAGACGGATCCTTACGTTGTTTTAAGACTAGGCAATCAAGTGATTCGAAGTAAAAAAAACAGCCAAACAACTGTCATTGGGCCACCAGGGGAGCCAATCTGGAATCAAGTAAGCCCTATTTTTATTATTGTGTTCATTATAAAATTCTTCTTTTGTAGCAAAAATATTTCCATATATTGTTTCTTTGCCTTTAATTCAATGATTTGGAATTTTCTTTTGAACAGGATTTTATTCTATTTGTTGCAAACCCTAGAAAGCAGAGATTGCAAGTTGAAGTTATAGATTCTTTTGGTTTCAGTGATTTCAGACTTGGAGCAGGGGAGGTATATTATATTTTTCATACGCATAGTCTTCAAAACATGTTTGATTTAGAAAATTTGAATTTTGTAAGTATCATATTATTTGACTTGATAATGTGGAATTGTCTCATCTTTTCTTCTGGATGGAAATGTGGGATACCTTAGAATTTTTTTTTTATGCCTTGATCTTGCTGAGGTTTTTTCTCTCAATTTAGATGCCTATGGGATTTTGTAGAAACAAAATTCTTGCTAGTGGAACTTTCTGGATGGATTATAGGTTTTGATATCTGGAATGAGAACTATGATTAGATTCTTACAGCATTTATTATTAAGAATACTTCTATGATTTAACTTTATTCGGTCATCTGTATCAGAAGCTTATCAAACATTCTTTCTACCTGAATCCATCATGATATTCAATTAATTGGTGGTTCATACTTAATTTCTTCTATAGAGAGAGTGATTATGAAACAATGTTGGCGCCGTATTTTCAAAACGACGTCGTTTACTTCATATTTCTTGTTTTTTCTATTAAATGCTATAATTAGTGAAGTTCTCTGGAACTTGACCGCAAGAAAGTTTATTAGCAAACTAATATGGATTTTTTTGAAAAATTGCTGAGGCCCTGTTTGGACTACTATTCTTTCTAGAGTAAACGATAATATATGCTTTGTTGTCTCTAGTCATCTCTTACATTTTCTATAAAACTGACTTGGGCCTGACTGAATTAGTTTCTATTAAAGATGATCTGATGATGCCCAAATTAAGGGATTTCGGCTTGTTTCATTCTGCTTTTTCTTCCGTGACCAAATTCTGCATGTATATCGACTGTAAAGTATTATGAGCCATCTCAATTGTGTTCTACTTTTGGTAATCTCGGTCTGCATGGATGTTTGTGAGAAAGCACGGGCCGACACAGGGTTTTAGGGGTGAATGACCAGATGTTATGGCTGATGTGAATGTAAGGGAATATTGGACATCTGGGTTTGGTTGGGAGGTTCAACTTTTCAAGCTTGTGCAATATTAGCTGGAACATTCAGAACTATCAACAGTTATGATCTAAAAGCTGCTAACCACAAAGGCTACTACCAGTTTTTTTTAATCCCTTCATGCTATTTATGTAAATGATTGTATGATCAGTTGGATTTAATTTTGTCCATTAATTTTACTAAAATTTTCTAAGGAATAATAATATGGCAAAAATTATAACAAGTAGAGAGAAAACGAGAATCTAGGGTGATTAGTTTTGGAATTAACTAGATACAAACAATACAATTTTTAGATATAAATTCATTCGATGTCCTAGACCCTCTATCTATAAGCTTGGGTTAAGGCTCAACGCTATAGGAAATGATAAATTTCAATGTAAGTAAGAAGTTCATAAATACAAAAACAACAACAACAATAACAACAATAATAACAAGCTTTTATCCCACTAACGAGGTCAGATGCATCAATCTTTTTTCTTCATTTTGTCCTATTGAGTGTCATATTTTCATTTAATTCTAATAAGTTAATATAATTTTTTATACAACATGCCCAATTCTTTTTAACTATATTTCTACCTTTCTTAGCATAAGTCAAATCTAAATATCTACTTTCCTAACAGGGTCATCAGACCTGTGACCAAACCATCTAAGGCATCTCTCTCTAATATTTTTTTGCCACCGGAGTCCAACCCTTTCAAGGATATATTTGTTTCGCATTTTGTCTCGTAGTGTAAACCCACTCATCCACCTTAGCATTCTCATCTCAACAACCTGATAAAGGCAACCAATTTCCTCTTTCCTTTTCAATACTGGGGTTTTTTAGGTACTTTTGGATGACTTGTTTAGTCGTTGTTGGTTAGTGCCACATGTGAAATCCTGATAAAGGCAACCGAGTTCCTCTATTCTTTTCGATGCTTAGGCTTTTGAGATACTTCTGGATGGTCTTTTTTTGGTAATATGCATATGCGACACACATGAGCTTGATATTAAATGAGCTAAAGACAACTAAGAACCCCTGTTTTATAAGGTCCTCCTTTCTTCTTGTTATCACAGTTTCGGTGGGGTTGGTGTACTTAGTCTTCAGAGACCTCGCGCCCGCACAAAACCGTAATAAATTACTGTTTTTGTCAATTTATGAAGTGCATGTTTAATTTATGTTCCATCGATCAGTGATATTTTAGATATTTTAAGTTTTATGCTGTTTGTAATTGTTTTTCTCTTTTTTTTTATTCCTTTTATTTTTCTTTTTTTGGGTTCGCGAGGTCCATGATGATACGTTTGACCTTGTGGGTTCTCCTGGATGAATGTTAGTCGCTGTTTATTTTTCTTTTTTTGGGTTCGCGAGGTCCAACTTCCTCTCTTCTTTTCTATGCCTTGGTTTTTTAGGTACTTCTGGATGACCTTTTTTTTAGTGATATGCATATGTGACACACAAACTTGGTATTAAGTGAGCTAAAGACAACCAAAAACTTTTTTTCTTACAAGGTTTGTTGTCTTATTGTAGTGACAGATTCGTTGGTTGGTATACTGAGTTCTCTAAGACCTCACACTTGCAAAAAATTGTAATTAACTACTTTAGTTAGTAATTTCAACTTTTGTTATGCTAATGGATTGTCTTTTGAATTATTCAGGAAAGATGAGCTCTAGGATTTCAGGGACTTTCTGACGAGTGTTTTGCCACTACGGTCTACAAACTTCCCTACTGACGTCACGTCGGGCACATAGCTACAGGAGACGGTTCTACAGGTGTCTGCGTGGCATCACAGAGAAATGTGACTTCTTCAGGTGGGCAGACACTTAGGCAGATTCCACTGCCGATAATGATCGGGGTTGGATGGTATTCCTGGAGGACGACGTAGCTCATGACATTCTCATCTCAACAACACTTAAGTTAATTTTATGCTTCTCTTTTATAGGCCAACATTCTAAGCCATAAAGCATTGCAGGTCTAATTGCCATCTTATTAAATTTTTAGTCTAAGTGATACTTTTCTATCACACAATAGGCCCATTGCGTTCCTCCACTTTAACCATCCAACTTAAATTCTAATAATAACATCACTTTGAACAATAGACCCTAGATATCTAAAGCATTCACATTCACTTCTTTTAATGACTTGATCACCCATTGTTACAACCACACCACTAGATCTACGATTACTAAAGTTACATTCCATGAATTTAGTTTTAGATCTACTCAAATGAAAGCCCTTAAACTCTAAAGTTAACTTCCATAATTCAAGTTTTCTTTGAACTCTATCTCTAGTCTTATCCACAATAAGAACATTCATAACTAAGGCAAAGGATATGGAGTTAAAGTTGATCTTTGCTGTAATATAACTTAAATAGGAAAATAAATGGTCAAGCCTTCTTGTGCTTGAACACAAGTAACAACTCTAGTATAGATATCTTTACTGACTTGAATATAAACATTATTAACTCCCTTTTTCTAGAATTTTCCAAAGTACTTCGTTTGGAACTATATCACAAGATTTTTTTTTCTAAAAATTAACAAAATCTTTTTTAGATCCTTCTAACTCTCTTTGTACTTCTCTATCAAACCTCTCAATAAATGTATACATGTGCTATGTTATGACTAGTGAGATTAATTTGCTATTTGGCATAACTTGTGCTAATTTAGAGCTATAATGAGGTTTAGTTAAGGCTATGATATCTTAGGACATGATTAGGCCAATAAATTGATAAATTTATAATCCTAAGGTGATTTGAGACACTAATGTCTATATTGGATTAGCTTATGATAGTCTAGTTTGGGTCAACCTAACACTTTAAAATAAGTAAGGGGGTTCCTTAGATTTGTTCTAAGCTAACATGGCATAGACTTAGGTTAAGCCAATTTAAAGTGGTTTCGAACTAGTTGATTTGATCCACTAAGGCAAGGATATAGAGTATTTGAGCCATATTTATGCTTAATTGGTCTTGCTGGGTCAATAAATATCTTTATAGGTTATTTAGTGTTTTATTAGACCAATATTGGAAGCTTGGGTCTTTTTAGGGCCAGTTTAGGTTACCCAAGCCATTGTCAAACGTTATAACTAACTTATTGAATATTTAAATGTGCTTTGAATACAATCAACGAGCCAATTTTAATTTAGAATTCTATCTGATCAATCTGGTTCTTGATCTCTACAAGATGAGCACATCACTTAAGGTTGCTAAGCTAGGAATACAACATCAACAACAGTAACAAATAACAAATAACAACAACAAACTTTTATCACTCTCAGTGGGGTTGGCTATATGAATCTTTTTTCTCCATTGTGTTCTATTGAGTGTCATAATTTCGTTTAGTTCTAATAAATTAAGATTATTTTTTATACAAATAAGCCCAAGTCTTCCTAGATCTACCTCTGTCCTTCTTAACCTTTTCTTACTTAAGTCAATTCTAAAACATCCACTCTCGTAATTGCATCATTAGATGGTCGACGTTTAATGTGACCAAACCATCTCGCTCTAGTCTTGTTTGCCACGAGAGCTACCCAACATTTTCTTTGACAAATTTTTTTTGCATTTTATCTCTTGAGGGTTTGTTTAGTCCAGCTGTAGCTTATAAAAAAACTGCCGCGCAACAGCTATACCAAGAAGCTATTTCAGAGTTGTGTTTGTTTTTTTCTGTATGGATCTGCAACAGTTGTTTATGGAAAAAAAAGTTTCTGCCACTGTACTATTATGTTGTTTCTAACAGAATTGATTGCATATTTCATACATGAAAACGAAGTTTTAATATTATTACTAAAAAATAACACCTCACTAAACAGTAAGTAACACAACAATTAAAATTAAAAATAAAACTATTAAAATAACAATTAATATTATCTTAATGTTGAATTTAAAATGCAGACGATTAATTTCGCGAGATAATCTCTCTAACAAAACTCTCTACGTCTAATCAGTATCGTAGGTGGAATCATCAAACTGATCTGCCTATCTGAAGAAGTCATAGTTCTTTGATCTATTTCTTAGACACCTATAAAATTGTCTCCCATAGCAATGCTTTTATTGCCGAGTAAGCAGAGAACGCTACAGTTTGCAGTAACAGTACAATACTCTGGAGGCACCGGAAGTCCTCGAGCTCATTTTTTTAGAAGATTTAAAATAAAAAAGCACAGACCCTTAGATGCAGAATTAGTAAAAAAGAATAATAGAAATACACAATTAAAGTTTTATAAAGTTGTGAGGTATAGAACACAAAATATAAACCAATGAATAATCTATCACTACAAGAAGACTGTAGACCTTAAAAAAAAGGTTCTTAGTTGCATTTAAACCACATAATACCAAACTTATATGTTACAGAAGTATATTACCACAATGACCATCCAGAAAATCCCAACAGTCATGACTAGAGAGACCATTCTCGTGTGTCACAAAACCATATCATCACAAAAGTCCGTCCACAAAAACCCGAACAATCCTTTACCCGAAAAATAAGGGTTTTTTGGTTGTCTTTAAACCATGTAATGCTGATCTCGTATTTGTAGGAAAATCATATCATCATAAAGGCTATCCATAAGAACCCTTAAGGTCATTAATGTCATCATAGACCTCAAAACTAAAAAAAAAAAACAAACAAGAAAAAAAACTCTATATGGTTGCCTAAATGCCATCTATGTGGGAGAAGAATGAAAATGTAATTTGCACCGAATCACAATTCCACATCAACATCATTGCATATAGCGTCATTATAATAAGCAATAATTGCTTTTCCAACACATTACATAAATAAAGAAAATGCAGTGTACAAAATCATTTCACCCATTAACTATTGTACTTGTAATTTGCTCACACAACTCCATTATCTCCCCAACACCTTCCCCGTCTTGTGTACAAGAGTTCTATAAATCTGATTTAGCTTGTGATATTGAATGACTTAGGCGATATTTGTATGCCTCGGTGAGCACATGTGAATGGTTCTCATCTGCACTATTGAAATCAAAAGCATTATACGAAGGATGCCGACGAATAAAGTTATGGAGAACCATTGTAACGACCACAATCTTCACTTGTTTGCCGAAATGATGGGTAGGCATATCACATAAAATAATATATTTTTTTCCATATCCCAAATGTCATTTCAATAACACCACATAAAGATGAATGTATTTTTTTAAACATCTCTTTTTTGCTCTAAGCTATGTTGTTGGCTTTTTAAAAATCCGGAATATGATATTTTGTATCATGGAATGACTTGAGATATCCTCTTTGTAATGAATATTCAACATCAACTAAATAATACTTTCCTGAGCTCATTTTTTTAGAAGATTTAAAATAAAAAAGCACAGACCCTTAGATGCAGAATTAGTAAAAAAGAATAATAGAAATACACAATTAAAGTTTTATAAAGTTGTGAGGTATAGAACACAAAATATAAACCAATGAATAATCTATCACTACAAGAAGACTGTAGACCTTAAAAAAAAGGTTCTTAGTTGCATTTAAACCACATAATACCAAACTTATATGTTACAGAAGTATATTACCACAATGACCATCCAGAAAATCCCAACAGTCATGACTAGAGAGACCATTCTCGTGTGTCACAAAACCATATCATCACAAAAGTCCGTCCACAAAAACCCGAACAATCCTTTACCCGAAAAATAAGGGTTTTTTGGTTGTCTTTAAACCATGTAATGCTGATCTCGTATTTGTAGGAAAATCATATCATCATAAAGGCTATCCATAAGAACCCTTAAGGTCATTAATGTCATCATAGACCTCAAAACTAAAAAAAAAGAAACAAACAAGAAAAAAAACTCTATATGGTTGCCTAAATGCCATCTATGTGGGAGAAGAATGAAAATGTAATTTGCACCGAATCACAATTCCACATCAACATCATTGCATATAGCGTCATTATAATAAGCAATAATTGCTTTTCCAACACATTACATAAATAAAGAAAATGCAGTGTACAAAATCATTTCACCCATTAACTATTGTACTTGTAATTTGCTCACACAACTCCATTATCTCCCCAACACCTTCCCCGTCTTGTGTACAAGAGTTCTATAAATCTGATTTAGCTTGTGATATTGAATGACTTAGGCGATATTTGTATGCCTCGGTGAGCACATGTGAATGGTTCTCATCTGCACTATTGAAATCAAAAGCATTATACGAAGGATGCCGACGAATAAAGTTATGGAGAACCATTGTAACGACCACAATCTTCACTTGTTTGCCGAAATGATGGGTAGGCATATCACATAAAATAATATATTTTTTTCCATATCCCAAATGTCATTTCAATAACACCACATAAAGATGAATGTATTTTTTTAAACATCTCTTTTTTGCTCTAAGCTATGTTGTTGGCTTTTTAAAAATCCGGAATATGATATTTTGTATCATGGAATGACTTGAGATATCCTCTTTGTAATGAATATTCAACATCAACTAAATAATACTTTCCTGTTGTCAGTTTATTGATTAGTATTGTGGTGCTATAAATATTTTATTTATTCATATTCAATCAAATCTAAAGACGGCTTCGGAAAGTTGTATTTATCTGTTCGCGTTACATTTTTTAATATACAATTATCATGGACGCTTCCTTTCCATCCAATCATTATAAAAATGAATCACATTTTGAAATCACATACAACCATAATATTGTGTTGGACCCACAATATCCAATATATGTAATATTCTTACTATTAGACACGCGTGCATCCACATGTGTTTCATCAATTGTTTCAATACAGTTCTAGGTCATTTATTTAAGGTGTTAGGGTTAACACACTAATGAATTTTGATACATATGAAGACAGAAAACTATCTTGAAATATGACATAACAGTGATCACAGGAAATCTGTAAGGGGTTGTTTTGGAATGTTGGGCCTTCAGGCCTTATAATTTCTGAGGATAAGCTGGTAAGAGTATCTAATCCAACCGAAAAATATCTATTGATTGTTTCTGATAAGTTTTAGAATCACTCCAAAGTTCCTCTTATACACTCATTTTGTGATAAAATATAGACGGTTCTGGCTATCATATCTGTTGAAGTTATCCTAGATGAGCTATGGAGTTCATAATTCCTGTGTAGTTTTTCTAATAGATCAATGTATAATGATGTTGACCTCATTTTTAGTTAGGTATAATTTTCTTCTTAGGGTTTAGAATCTAGCCTTAGGGTTCTCCCTTTGACTATCTTAGAGCTTTAGAAATGGGATGCATAGACTTTGTAATTCGAGCTCCCGACACGTTTAATCGTTTCAATAGGCATCGGCTGCACCGTTATTTGCTGGAAACTTAAACAAATTTTTGAAACGATCGATCACGAACCGAAATTTCGTTAAAATTTGAATTTGACGTGTTTTTTGACTCGATTGTCGACTAGGCCGTCCGGACAACCCCGGAAGACGAAACGGACCGCGCCGACACGTCCGGGACGTCGAATTTAGCTAGGGAGACACCCATTTGGATACAGCCTCGTGCACAAGCGAAAATACAAAAATCGAGGAAATTTAAATATCAAACTAATTTTAGAGGGGATATATTTGCATTATATAGCTAGTGAGGGGGTTTTTCTTTTCCCCTGAATCACTAAGCGGGAGCCCATTCGCGATAAGTTGACTGGGTGCGTCTGTTCACTGGGTCACGAATGGGGAAACTCTTCCCCTTCCCGATGGTTCCTTCCTCTGTTGCCTTGGCTGCGATGCAGTCTTCTTTCGGTTGGGGGTTTTGCTTCGTCCAGGTGAGTCCCGCGAGCCCCTTTACTTCTCCTGCACTTATGAAACCCTGTGGGGGTGTTCTCTATGAGGTTACGAAACTAGGAGCCTGGGGGAGATTCTGCCGAAATTCCTTCTCGGCTAAGTCATTGTGTGCTTGGTGTTTGGAGGCTCGGTGGCTTTTCTTTGTTGTTTTTGAAAACTCGAGCAAGGTAACATCCTTTCCCTTCTCTACCCTCCCTTTCCTCTTCTCTGCTCGACCGAGGCTGTGTATGGTTTGTTTCGGTTGGTATATTATGCTTGAATCATTGTTGGTTGTTGGGCTTTGAATTGGCTTGAACTGTTGGCATCTCCTGTTGGCTTTAGTTTAAATGCTGCATACTGTTTGACCTGTTTTAAATGCTCTATGATATTTGGATGGAAATGTAGGCTTTTGAAAGGCACAGTTTAGGTATAATGCATATGTAGGCTCTTTCCTTTTTTTTTTATCACATTGGTACCTATATGTTGAAATTTGAAGGTTATTTCTACCTTCTAAGGCTACGGTTTTCCTTGCTGAATTGATTTAATGTTAAGGTCTCTAAAATTTTACTTTGGGGGCTTGGCTTTACTTCCTGTTGCTGCCTCCCTATTTGAAATACATGCTGAATGGAATTTGGTTCTTAAGAATTTTTTTTTGGTGCTTGTTATGGGGGCTTGGTTTTACTCCTTGTTGTTGCCTTCTCTGTTCGAAAAGCATGTGCAGCTAGAATTTCATTTTTGGAGGCTTTTGGAGTTTGCTTTAGTGGCTCGGTTTTGCTCCCCTACAATCCTAAATATACATGCATGGTTTCTCTTTTATTTTTGAAGTTTTTGAAGGTCTTTGTGTTGGGGTTTGCTCGTTCTGCCACCCCTACCCGAGGATGTTTATATGTTTTTTTTTTCTTTTGTGGTCTTGAGGCTGGCTTGCCGCTTCTATCCGAGAGCACCTGGATTGTATTCTGCTATTGGGGTTTTATTTATTGCTGTCCTTTAGTTGAGAATTGGTGGGACCTTTTTTTTTTGGTTGCTGTTGAGATGTTGTTTTTAGTTCCCTTGTTTGTGCTGGGGTTGGTGGCCTCTCCTCGCTGCTCCTGGCCGTGAGTCCTTGCCTGTGGTTCTTCTACGTTGGGGCTGTTGGCTTTCCCTGTTGTCCTAGCCCGTGAACCTGTTGGAGGTTGGCTTGGGCTTGTTTTGCTCCCTGCTGCCCTTGCCCGTGAACCTGTTGGATGGTGGCTTGGGTTTGGTTTGCTTTTCTGCTGTCCTTGCTTGTGAATCTATTGGTTGGTGGCTGCCCTTTGCTGTCCCTACTCTTGAACACCTCGTTTGATGGTTCCTTCTATTGTATCTACACGTGGACAGCTGTTTGAGCTCCTTTATGTTGTGTTGGGTTTATGCCTCCTTTGGAAGCTTTTAGTTTGAGATGGAATTGGTGAATTGAAATATTTTAATTACTGTTATTTGGAAGAATTCGAATGCCCCTTTTCGAGGAATGATCTATGAAATGCTTGGAGATGTTTCAGGGTCCAATTCTTCGGGCTAAATTGATTGCAATATAATAAAAAGAGAAAAAAAGGAGAGTTTCTTTGGTTGGGGAAGGTTTGGAAATAGCTTAGAGGTTTCTAATTTGTCACTTAGAGATGTATTGGAATTAGCATTAGGGAGTGTGCCCCATTTCATTGCTCAATAGAGAAGTCCTGCCAGTCGAATGTTTTAGGTTAACCCTCCCACCACTTTGGTTTTCCTTTCTAAATTAATTTTGGAGGCGGGTTAGTTTTCTTTTGCTTTTCTTGCTTTTTGGTTCATTTTCCTTGCTTCTTGGTTTGTGTTTTAGGCGCTTATATCCGAAACATAAGTCTGCACGTATAGCGACGGCTATATGTGAAACCATCAAGCAAGGTTGTAAGTTAGACAATCTTTTTGAGGTATTAGGTCTTGATGATAAAGACATTTGGTGGTAGAGCATAATAATATTTCATCCTACGACATCGGGACCCAACTCAGGGACCCGGTGAAACGTAGGATGATAATATTATTCACCGACACTAGGCTAATAGGACACCCTTGCCTTCTTAGGTTATTGGTGGTCCTAGTTCGGCGGTGCGATCGACTTGTGGACAATCATATTTCTATAAAAATGATAAAAACAAATACGATAAGAATAAATATGCTATTTACAAAAATATTTTGACTATAAGATAGATATTATTCTCTTATAAATTTTAAGTAATATAATTTGATTGTTCACATATCAATTGCCAGTATTGGGCTAAGGAGTACCCTCCTAAGTTGGTATAGTAGGACACCTTTCTAGTTGAATGTCGGACTCTATACATACGGAAGAATATCTAAATCTGGCCTAGCCTGACCCGAATGCTTATGACTTTATTTCTTTCTTCGAATTTTTGTGCGTTTTTCTACCATTTTATCGAAATCTTTGTAGAGTACTCATGGTTTTCTCCGAATTCTTCTCGTGTTTTTTGACGGTTTTCTTCTCAAGTCTTTCAGGATCCGCCAACTCGCCAGGTATACATGTTTATTTTACATTTACAGCGTTTACTTTTGCTACTGCACACTTTACTGCATATACACACAGTTCATGCCTGCAATATTACTGTTTGTTATTTACTATATTTCGTAGCATGTTCTGTTTTATAACTCATGTCGCTTCTATAGACTTGCAGGGGACTTTTAGGTTAGAGGACCGCAGGACACTTGGTTTAGGAGGTACCCCGTAGCGAGTCACTGACCCAATAACTACACGACAACCTCAAACTTATAATCGATATGTTAGGAAGCTTAGAGTGGTCTCTCCAAGAAGCGGAGCGCGGAAGTAGGCGGACGGAGAGCAGTGATTGAGACAGTGATTGAGACCACGACAACGTGTAGGATGTCTCTTTAGAATTAAAACCCAATTGTAGGATAGTTGGGAAGTTACCGACGTTCCCCTCGGATCTATGACATCCCCTACCTTTCACCCCATTGACTCCTCAAAATAACTGTTCCTCTTTTGAGCCACTCCCTTTTGATTTTCTTATATCCAACCCTCGAAAAATCTAAACTTTGAAATTCTTGAAAACAACATTTCATGATCTAAATTTAGGGTTTTCTTAGGTGACTTCGGTTATTTGAAATTCTTGAAGACAACATTTCCTGATCTAAATTTAAATTGCTAAGACAAGAGTGAGAAGATTAATCTAATGGGTTATATTATACTAGAATACACTTGTTGAAATCTAATCGTATTTTATAAGTTCTTAAGAGTTATATTAGGCTAGTTCTTGGGTTTATTCTAGTGAGATTTTTTTTACCGGGGCGAGACAATAAGGCATTTAGATTTTGATTAAATTAGCTCTATTGGATGTCCATTTAATAAAATAAATAAATAATAAATAAACTATTGTAGAATTCCATAATAAATTTTATTTCTCGCTTGCTTGAATGCATTTCACCTTTTATATATGTATATATATATTTATATAATAATAATAATAATAATTGTTATTATTATTATTATTATGGAACAAAAAACCTTACTACTGCAAGCACTGCAAGATGTTTGGACACTCGCAGGAGAAATGTTTCAAATTGCACCCACAGTTGAGAACCAACATTCAAAAGCAGGAATACACTGTTAGTGCACCCCATGTGTCTGAATGCGCTCCCGACAAACCTGATGACAACCAACCTAAGGAGGGAATCACCACAAGACAGGAGTTAGTGTCTGCCCCTGAGATCCGTTCTCCTGATCTTCCTACAACGGATAATGTTCGAACCGAAAATCAGGATAGTCCCACAACTCCTATTTAGGAAGCATCAGGTGCAGAGGTAACAATTCACACTTCACATACATTGGAACCTATCGCGATGCCAATGACTGTTTTTTCCTTCTACTACGGTTCTAACATCAAATCAGACCGAGGATCACATGAATCAGTCTTCAGATGAAGAATGACAGGTTTACACTTCTCGGGGGAAGAAGAAGATTGAGGGCACACTCCAACTTGGAAACTTAATGGATGATGCTTTAGTTACTTCTGGCAATGACACGACTTTTCAAAGTTTATTGTCTGGCTTCGCTCCTAAAACTAGAGGAATAGGCAAGACTAAACTGACTCGTCCCTAGCTACTTGTTTTCTGCATGTTTTAAATTTGTTTTACTTTTTATTAAGTTTATCTGTATCTTTTTATTGGGGTATTACTGTATTTGTATAGTATGAGCAGGGTGTCTCTTTTGGGCTCTCTCATACAACCTTTATGTATCCTTTCTATTTTAATAAAATCAGCCCTTGGGCTTTTCAAAAAAAAATATTAATAATAATGAAAGGAACAAAAATAGGAATCCCTCCAAAATAAAAAAAATAGAAATAAAAAATATCTAATAACGGGAAAAATAACTATTGAAATATATTATGAGGAATTCTTCCTGATACGTATTGGCACTTTACAATACTTTCCCTCAAGTTGGGTTTTATATATTGTACAAATCAATTTTGAATTTAGTTCATCATGATTGATCATTGACAGTGCTTTGGTAAAGAGTATCAACAGTTTGAAATCGTGTAGGCAATTCCATTATTGAGTTGAAGTATCAGTCAATCTTGATGTATTTTTTTCTGTCATGATGCACAAGATTTTTTGCTATACAAATAACCACTTGACTATCACTGAACATCTTACTTGTGTCATTCATCTCAACTTTATATTTTTTTAATAGCATTCGAGTATACAATCAGTCATGTATTCCTAGTGCAAAAGTATGATATTC
Source organism: Phalaenopsis equestris (assembly GCF_001263595.1). NCBI lineage: Eukaryota > Viridiplantae > Streptophyta > Magnoliopsida > Asparagales > Orchidaceae > Phalaenopsis > Phalaenopsis equestris. The sequence goes on along the minus strand of NW_018164757.1, from coordinate 91,469 downwards.
AAAATTTGCACTACTCCGAGTGGCAACACCTAGCTTTTTGCTTCTCCATGTAGCGAGATTGCCCCAGACATATGAACAATATCAATTGTTTGATTTTGTATCAGTTATTTATTTTTTCCAGCTAGCATCTGTATATATTTTAATCTCCAGGAGATCTTTAAGTGTTTCAGAATTCTATTCACTGCTTACAAATGATCCTCATTTGGGTTATTTATGTTCTTGTTTACTACATTGATTAAGTATCAATATTAGGTTTTATGTGTGATAGGTAAAGTAGTTTGCCTATAAGTCATTGATAACTTCCTTTGTCAATTGGACTACTTTCGTCACTTTTTTTCATCTTTTTGTTAGAATCTATATGTATGTCAGCAGGTTTACACTCAAGCATGACACTTTTACTTAGCATTTCTATGATGTACTTCCTTCAGGATATGACAATTCTTTTCTTAGACGAGCTACCTCCATTTCTAGAAAATATTAGAGATTTTCGAGATACTTGATATCAAATTCTATTGCAAACATCCTTTTTGTCTTATAATTTTTGTCTGAATCACCGCCTGTCAAGGTAATATCATCTACATACACTATGAGAACAGTAATTCTGTCTCTAGAATTAGATTTAACATAGTATGATTAACATGACACTGATGACATTCGTTTGCAATTACTGTTTAGGCTAACTCGTCAGGATATTGTTTCAAGCCATATAAGAATTTTTTCAACTTAAAAACAAAATAGTATTTTTGATTCAAGGCTATAAGCATTTTCATGTAGACTTATTTATCAAGATCGTCATTCAATAAGACATTTTTGACATCAAGTTGGTATAAAGACCAATCTTGATTTACTCCAAGAGAGTAAAACTCAAACAGTATTAAGTTTGACAACAGGTACAAAATTTTTCTGATAGTTGATCTCGTATGACTGCATGAAGCCCTTGATAACCTGTCTAATTTTAAATCTCTCTATACTTTCATCTCTTTTGTATTTGATCATGAATATCCATTTGCAACCTACATAATTTTTGCCATATGATAATTCTATACATCTCAACGTGTTTTCCTTTTCTAGAGCCCAAATTTCTTCAACTGTTTGTTTCTATGCTAGAACCTTTAAAGCGTATTGGTTAGAGTTGGGAACCTGCACACTCAAAGTTTGTCAAAAATGTCCTATAAGAAGGTAACAACTTCTCATAAACTACATATACTTTAATTGGATGACTAGTGCATTCTCTTATTTCTTTTTTGTATGCAATTGGTTGATTAAAGCCATCAACCATCTGTGTAAGAGAGTTTTGGGTTGAGGTGTTGGTACCATTATGATTGTCAGGAGGACTTGGTTCGGACTCTTGATAGCCTGAATTTGTAAATTATTCCCTACTTACTCAATGGCCCTTCTTTTGGTGTAGAAGTAAAATTCCTAATCATACACTGTACTTGAAGAGCTGCCTTTTTTGGACTTCTTTCCTCTTGGATCTATCCTGTCACTTCCTTGTCCTGTCTTGTCAACTTCTTCAGAGGTACCCACGTCGGCCGCATTAGCTATAAAACGAATGTCTGACCAAAGATTCCTTCCTGAATGAAGATTCCTGCCTGCTCACACTTCATCCGCGACTGGTCGAATTGTGTTGTGAACTCATTCATTGAATGGTTTCTCTGCTGTAGGTGGTGGAACCTCGGAGACATGTCCTAGAGGTAATGAGGTGGAAAGTATTTCTTCTGCATCTCTTTCCTCAGCTTTTCCCACTTGGTAACTTTATCACTGACTTCTCTCTTCCTTTGGCTCTGAATGTTCTCTCACCATAAGGAGGTACTCTTTTTCAACTTGAGGGTGGCTAATTTTAACCGTTTATCCTCTGACACTTTCTTATATTCAAAGATTTGCTCAACTGATTGCAGCTAGTCGATAAAATCATTTGGATTCATACCTCCAGCAAAATCTTGTGGATCCAGTTTAATGTCGAAGTCCTTGTGTCCTCCATATGTGGGCTCCTCTCTCGACCTCCTTTGATATTGAATCTCAAAACGACGGGGCTGATTCCTCGCCACTGATGTCTTCCCTATGGAATGGATTCAGATCCTCGTCCCAGTTTTCCCTTCGACTCTCTAGATCGCGGTCGAGGGTATTCTTCCGTTGGATTCCATAATCAATCTTAGTGACCCTTTGTTGAAGTTGGCCAATTTCCCATTGTATCTCATTTTGGGTAGGTTTCAACATGTATCTCCGCGGTGGCATGATTAGGGTTTAGGTTTGGAAGGGGCGGTTGAGGATAGGAAAGAAAAAATTTTGGTGGAAAAGTAAGGCGGGTACTAGGAAACCTTAGGATAAGACTAGGGTTTGGCGAGCTCTGATACTAAATAATCCTGTAGTTATTCCGAGAAGCTAATAATACAAAATATTATTGATGAAAACTCCAAATTAAATCATACAAATATTTTTAAATATGAAATAAAGAACACAAGCACAAACAAACTCCTAGGGCGAGGTCATATGTGGCAAATTTGGCAAGACAACGAGGGGGAGATGGTCTGAGGGTTTGCGGCAACATGGAGGGAGCCTTGAAGGGATGGTGATAGCAATTGGATTTGTAGGAAGGCGGGGTGGCAGCAAGTTGGGTGCTGGAGGGTTGACTGTAGGGGTTAAGTCGCAAGAAGGGTGGTGGTGTGGGCAGTATATGTGTAGGATAGGCGGACAACAACAACAATTGGAGTTAGGAGAGGTTGGCGTCGCTAGCTGGGAAGTATGTAAGGCTGGCATTAGTGGCAACAAGTAAAGAGGGCTTAGCGGTCGCAACAGCAAGGAAGAGGGGCACAAGATGGAAACAGTGAGCAGGGGAAGAGGATTATGCGCTGGGTACGTCGAGATAGTCACCTCATAAGAGCAAGATACAGCCGGAGCAATATCTGTCCTTGGATACAATCATAAGAGGGAGAAGAATGCCTAGAGGAGGAAACCTTAAATTAAAATAAAAAAAACTGAGCCTTAGACAGAAGGAATATATATTTATAGTGGGCAAAATAAGGGAGGGGAGAAGGGCGGTAATTCCCGCCCCATTGTAGTGTCATCCGGTGTAACTTCCTTGTTGGACTAGCACAAACATGATGGACCGGTCGGTCGTGCTTTAGCCCGCTGTAAAAAAAAATGACCCTTGGTTCAACTGCTCGACTTGATGGGCAAACAGGAACTCTCGATTTTCACACATTTGATACTGAACAAGAGGTGATTGGGCCTTTGTCAAGCCGACGACTTTTGAGACATTGGCTAGAGCAGCCGAATCGATGACAAAAGAGCAGATATTGGCTAGAGCAAGCCGAATCGATGACAAATGACAAGTCATTTGTTGATTCAGCAACTTACATGATGGACCGGTCGGTCGTGCAGTCCTCTGTCAAAAAAAGGACCGTTGGTTCTACTGCTCGGCTTAATGGGCAAACATGAACTCTCGATTTTCACACATTTGATACTCGACAAGAGGTGATTGGGCCTTTGTCAAGCCGACGACTTGTGAGACATTGGCTAGAGCAAGCCGAATCGATGACAAATGACAAGTCATTTGTTGATTCAGCAACAACGACGTATCAAAGAGGGAATAGTCCTGTAATATGGTTGATTATAAATCAACAAAAAAGAGCGTTATGTTCAAGAGGAAGAGACGAATCAACAAAATGGAGCGTTCTTTTTGAGTGGAAGAGTAGGATACCGAGCCCTACAATCTCTTCTGTGAGGAGACGGAGCAACAATCTCAAGTGGAAGAGACGGAGTTGAAGCGGCGGCCTTACGCATAAGAGAGGAGATGACTCATGCATACATGAGCGTCAAACGACACTGTTGAGCGACATCGTCGAAAATTTCTTAGATCCATTGCCGTCGATGATGGATCTTCTTAGATGGAGCAATCACTGGAGTGAAGGAAGAGATGAGTAGAACATATACGAGAAGGACATAATGGAAGAGAAGAGCAGGGTATTCGAAGCTGTTCTTGAAGATGTTGCTGGAGACACCATTAGATTGCACTCAAATTGCTGATGCATAAGGAAAAGCAGGCGAGACACAGAGAACACCTTTATGATTTTAGAGGACGAAAGAGACGGAGCGCTTGAACTCAAACGAAAGATTTATTGGCTTTGATACCGTGTTGAATTCTAGAAAGAATTTTATTTCTCGTCAGCTTAAATGCATTATACTTTCTACATATATAATAATGTAAGGAACCAAAATAGGAATTCCTCCAAAATAAGAAAAAAAAATGAAAACATCTGATAACATAAACACAATGATTGAAAATATATTCAAAGGATTCCTTCCTAATGCGGATTGGCACTTTCCAATGACTGCAAATAGAATTTTCATAAATAAGTAATATTAAACTTATTTTTGAATCTCTCATTTCAAAAAATTTTCTTAACAAAATATGTGGTGAATATCCATGTGCCTTCTGTAATAGAAAAAGCTCATTGAATGATACAAATATTTCTATAAAGTCCATCCTTGCAAAATAAAAAATGATTATTTAGAACTATAAATTAGATTAATAATCTTTAGCTAAGGTACTTATGTATGAGTACTATTCTTCTTGGAGTTATATGGGTTCTTATGTTATGAATGCTACAGATATTAGAGTTTACAGAGCTTTATAGCCACAGGGCCTCATTGTAAAGCCTAGATATAAATATTTGAAGATAATGGTGAAGACTCTATTATGGTTAAGTATGATTAGACCTTATGCAAAATTATAAGTTCAAGAAAAAAGGATGACACCACCGAGCATAGGATATTACGTGGCAATGGCCATATAAAAATTTCAATTTATCTAAGCAGGACAACATCAACAACAATAAACCTTTATCCCGCTCAGTGGGTTCGGCTACATGAATCCCTTTTTTCCATTGCGTCCTATCGATTTTCTTATTTTCATTTAATTCTAATAAATTAAGGTCATTTTTTATCCAATATGCCCAACTCTTTCTAGGTCTACTTTTTCCTATCTTGACATAAGTCGAATAAAAAACATCTACTCTCTTAATTGGATCATAAGATGGTCGACGTTTAATGTGACCAAACCATCTAAGAAGACTCTAATTTTGTTCACCACTGGAGCTACACCAACCGTATCGTATCACGGATATATTGTATCACGGATATATTCATTTAACATTTGTCTCTAAGTGTAAAGCCACTCATTCACCTAATCATTCTTGGCAACACAACACTTAACTTAGTTTTATGTTTCTCTTTTAAACTCCAACATTCAATGCCATAGAGCATTAATGGGAGCCATGTCTTAGTAAGCAAATTAAGTGCCTCTACTTCAAATGGAGGAAAATATTTTTGTAAAACAGATGCTTTACTTTCCTTTTACTTTTACCTATTTTTTTTTCCTTGTACTTTTAAATGAACAAGATTCTGTGTGTATCCACTTGTGAAATGAACTTTAATTTCATGAGTGCCATCGGTCTGTTGCATAGTCTTCTAATTGGTGCGTTATCTGCCTTAGGATGGTGACTATGTTTATGTGAGTGCTTCTTGCTAACAGCAAGCCAACAGCTTCATCTTGTAAGTCTGTTTTGTTAAAAGAAAAATAGGAGCATGTTTTGTTTAAATTCCATGCTTTGTATATTTCATTTTATATATGTATATATAAATATAAGGAAGATAATAGAGACAATATCCTCAATTAGTAAAATCATATCTTACTAATCTATCACATAATAACACTTTTTTAATCGAGTATTTTCCAAAGATGACAGTCATGGTACTCACCGTGGAAGTTGTACTTAATCTTGTCTTTGATTTTCAATCACAGTTCATTATTTCATGAATAATGATGCTCATGTTATGCGTGAGATTGTTACAAAGTTCACGTGTGTGCTCATATTTTTAAATTACTACCATATCAGGTTGAGCTTGTATCTCTTCAAGATACTGTTCCCTCTGATAGGATTGTAACTCTGCGAGGTGGTTGGAGATTTTTTGGAAGGCAGTCAGCGGGGGAGATATTACTTCGTCTGACATACAAAGCATATGTTGAGGATGAAGAAGATGATTGGGTAGAAAAGGTTGAAAGTGATTCATCTGATGATGAGGTCTCAGATTATGATCAAGCAAGTAACCTTTCTGGAGAACGTGGAAGTAGTCCTAATTATGCAAGGGAGAGGGAGTCTTTTATGAATGTTCTGGCTGAGTTGCTTGTTAGTGAGGAATTTCAGGGCATAGTGGCATCTGAAACGGTTAATCCCAAAACATTTGAAGAGTCATATTCTCCTCGATCTACTACTTCAACAGAAGGTGTCCCCAATGCTGAAAATTCCCCGCTAAAGCCATTGACTGCCTTGGTTGATTCTAATGGTAATTTTCTCACGAGTTTCCTTCTAAATGTTTCTTCAATTGTGCATTCTTGGTTGACAAATTACTGAAACTATTAAATCTCATTTTTGGCTCTTTTGGTTTCAGGTTTGGTTCTAGTATGGCTTTCTGTTATAACAAGTATAGCTTTGTTGATTGCTTTTAATGTGGGCGGTTCTGGTTACTTTAATCCTTAGTTTAACATGGAGAAATGTCGTTAAATCAGGTAATTCTGTACAACTTATTTGCTATTATATGAGTTTTCCTTGATGTTGGAACTTTAAATTAATCTGGAACTAATGATAAGGAGAAATAGATATCAAGACCCTAAAGCTCAAATTCAGGTGAGAAGTAGAACTCAACTTTTTAAACATTGCCATCAATCTTCAATACTATCTTTAATAAATGTTAATTTAGTATTTTATAGCCCGGAAACTTGATATGCACCACATTTTCAAAACAAAAGGAATGATAAAAACAACCATAATATATAGTAGCTAGCTTTCACAAATTTTAAATATATAGAATAAATATACATGTAATTCATAATATCTATGAAAAAAAATGAATTAGATTGATAATAGACCATTGTCTTATATAACTTGCGGCAAATGATATAAAAAATATATGGAAAATAGAATTAGCGTTGATACTCATTATTGTTTCATTGGTCGAATCGAGTAGACACATCAAAGGTTAAGGTCGGCGAACACAGTAATATACTAATCAAGTTTGATGTACTTCGATCACACAACATTTGAGAATTAATTACTTATAATACTTGCCAAAGCCAATCAAACATTGCTCGTTCTCAATATAGGCTTGTTCATGTATTCAAAATCTCAAAATTACATAATAAGAGATCGTGTATAATCGATTTGATCTAGTACAATGAAATTAATTAGCTACAAATGCGACGTTGAATGAATCCAAATTGTCAAAATTGCTTAGAAAGAATAACCATATTTCATGTATCCTTGTATGAATGTGAAATACGAATTTACTTGGGTGTGAGTTGAAAATGTGAAGACCATTACACCCAATATGAATTTTAACAGAAGAGAAAATACGCGGGTGTGTATGTATGTATGTATATATATATTGCACTTTTGCAATGGCGTCTTCTTCTTCCTTCCCGCTCGGCTTTACTAGGGTTTCGCTCGATGGCTAACCCTAACAACAGTTACGGCTTCGCTCGTCTTCGCGCTCGATTCCTTTCGTCTTCTTCTCCGGATCTGAGACGTTACGGCTTCGTGCGTTTGTTTCAGTTCGTCATCCCCGCGTCCGGCTTTGAGACGCGTCTCCTCGCGCCTTCGCTCTGGGGCCCGTCTCTCCTCACTCTGCGGCTCGTCTCACGTCTTTCCTCGCTCTGTGGCTCCCTCTCGCGAGTACAACTCGCGATTTCTGCGGCTTCTCTGCGCCCGTTTCGTCTCACGGCGTCCTCTCTTCTTTCCTTCGAAGCTTTTTCCCCTCATTGAGCAGGGCTGCTTTCTTCTCTGAAGGCCGCACCTACCTTTGAGGATGGCTTCTGACAGATCGTATGCAGTTGCTCTTGTGGGTGTCCACATCTCAGACACACCTAAATCGCCACCTTTCCCTTTTTCGTTTGAGTGGGCGGAGGACATCAAGAAACCTGTTAGGAAGGATGGGAAGCCTGCCATAATTTTTACAGAAGTTGAAGATATTCAACTTGCTTACTCCTGTCGTCTGAATTTGGTTGGAAAATTTCTATATGGTCATCCTAAAATGGAGCTCATTCGTAAAGAATTTGAACTTATGCACCTTGTTGGAGAGTGGAAAATTGGACTATTAGATGGGAGACACATTCTTATTCAAATTAGTAATGAAGATGATTACATACGCTTATTTGCCAGAAAGATAATATAGATTGGTAACAGAGTAATGAAGATTCTGAAATGGTCTGCGAATTTTGACCCACAGACGGAACCGCCAATCATTTATGTTTAGATTTGCCTCCCTGGTCTAAAATTTATTATTTTTCTAAAAAAGTATTGTACTCTATTGCCTTAGCTTATGGGAAGCCACTCAAGACGGACATCCCTACTTTTAATCTTTCCCGTTCATCTGAAATCAGAGTAGTTGTTGAAAGAAACATCACTTTACCCGCTTCTGAGGAAATCTGGTTGGGCACACAACACCAAAGATATTGGCAGAAGGTAGGGATTGAGTCTTTTCCGCCATATTGTTCGAACTGTCATATGTTCGGACACTCCAGTTCTCAATGTCATTATCTACACTCCCATCTCATATTAAAAAAAACAATCTGCTCCGTTAGAGGTTGTGATTCCATCTCCTCTTGATGACCTTTAAGTTTTCGACACTATTGATTATCAGAAAGAGACGTCGCTTTTCTCGCAGACAATATGTCAACCATTCAGTCCCCACTTGTAGCTCCCCCGTTTTTGGAACCTCCTATCGTGGGGGAGAGAGACATTCTTCAGACCCCGTCAGCCTTAGAAACTATCACCGATAATACATGTGGAAATACTTCTACTGTTTCACGACTGTCTCATTAGATCCAGAAAGATGTTAGTGTTACTCAGACTCATGGGGTCATGATGTGTAACGACCTACAACTGTTCGTCCACCTTTGGAATCTACTGATCAAATGAGTCAATCATCGGATGAGGAATGACAAATCTACACATCCAAAAAGAAGAAAAATGAAAATCTTCTTAAAATCTTCTTGAGCTCAAGAAGCTCAAGAATCTGATGGATGATACTGTGGTTACTGGGGCAATGGTACTCATCTTACTAATTTGTTAGCCGGCTCACTTTCGAGAACTAGAGACAGAAGGACTAAAGTGGGACGTCCCTAGCACTTTGTGCCCTTTTGTGCCTTTTTGGTTTTCTTTTTTTCTTTTAAGTATCTTTGTTTTATTTGAGTTTGTGTGTGTGTTTTTTTTTGTATGAGTTAGGCTTTTTAGGCCCTCTCATGCAACATTTCTGTATCTTTTCCGTATTAATATATTTGCCCTTGGGCTTTTTTTAAAAAAAAATGTATGTATATATGTATTTTTTATAAACGCCCAAGGGCTAATTTTATTGAAATTGGAAAGATACATGGAGGTTGTATGAGAGGACCGAAAAAAGGTGCCCTACCCATATGATACATCAGACACTAGCATCGTAAAATGATGAAACATAGATAAAACACAAAAAAAAAAAACTTGCAGGAAATAAGCTGCTAGGCACGAGCTAGCTTGGTCTTACCTCTGCCTCTGGTTCTAGGAGCGGAGACGAGACAACTAACAAATTGTCGAGTGTCGTTCCATTATTGGAAGTTACTAGAGTATCATCCATTAAGTTCCCAAGCTAAGGTGTGCCTCCATTCTTCTTTTTTTTCTAGATGTGTATACCTGTCATTCCTCATCCGAGCTGGCTCATCTGATCGTTGGTCAACAGATTGTTGGGCATGTAGGAGAGAATGAGCCCCCAACTTCTGACTAGCAGTAACAACATTCTGATTCTAAAGAGATGGTAAGCATGTCTCTTCAACACCTGATGCATACTGGGGATGTGGAATTTCGATACTATCCTGATTATCGGGCCTAAGTAAACCATCTGCCAATATATCAGTCGGAAGAACAAAGATAGTATTATCTCTGGTAGTGGGAGGGGGAGGTGGCATCGTGTCAACCGGTGTTTCAATAGCCTGTGGGAATGACCTCAGGGGCGGAGGAGGACCTGGGGCAGATCCAGAAGCGTTTTTACTTGAAGGTTTTAAATTTGAATGCAACTAATAATATTGAGAAGGAGAATGTCCAAACATACAGCAGTGGGTACAATAAAGTGGTATCTGTTCAAGTTATGCTTGCTGCTAAAATCCTTGACGTTGTGTGTCAATCCATATTTCTCCCGGAAAAAGGTGAAGTAATATCGCTTTCTATCAAAATTCTGGCTTCTGAAGGCCGAGTTAGATTCAATGTAGGCGTGTCAGTTTTGCGGGTTTACCGTACACCATCGCTAAAGCAAAGAGAAGCCCTTGATCAAAAAAATGGATCTTCAAACCTGAAAAGCGCAGCCAAACAGGAATGGTAGGAGGTTTAGTAGGAGAGTTAAAATTCACTGTCCATTTTAAAACCTTCATCACCTGGTTTTCTATTCGAAGAAGTCTTCTTGCGAACAAATGGGTGTAGTCTTCATCATTTGATAATTGAATAAGAATGTGAAGACCATCCAATTTACCGATCTTCTAACCTCCTTTCAGCTTCATTTGTTCAAAGTTCTTTCGAATTAGCTCAAGTTTAGGATTTTCATAAAGAAACTTACCAACTAAGAACAGTCGGCAGGGTGCAGCTAGGGTGGAGATTTCTGTCTCAGTGAGAAAGATTGCATGTTTGACATTTTTACGAGAAGCTTTTTTGAGAAATCCGGTTTCAGTGCCAAGAGCAAAATTGTCGTGGTATCGTTGCGGAAACATATTCGAAAGAGGTGCAGAGATGGGGTTATCACTGGAGAGGGCGGCGGCGTAGGAACGCCCTGATGCCATTTATATAGCAAGAAACGTCGATCGGCACAGACGCAGACGCAGACGCAGACGCAGAAGCAGCGCACGTCGGTCGGTAGACAAGCCGTGACGTGATTTCGTCGCAGGGCGCGAAGCAGCGCAAAGGAGGAAAATCCTTGCTTTGCTGGGCTCGAAGGAACGACAATCGTAGAGGAGATGAGCACGGGCGAGCGAGCATCAGTGGAGTCGTCGACAACGCTGCGAAGACGACGCAACAGAGTCGCATCTTCTTCGCCGCAATCGACGAGGCGCACGGACGCTTGAGGGAGAGGTGATCGGGGCAGAAACGACAATCGAAACGCTAGGGAGATCGGGGCAGCAGCGACAATCGAAACGCTTGGGTTCGCTATGGGGCGGAACCCTAGCAGAGAGCGGTGGGACGACGACATCTTTATGTATTTATGTATGTATGTATGTATATATATATATATATACATACATACATACATGTAGATATATATATATGTATGTATGTATGTATGTATGTATGTATGTATATATATACATACATACATACATACATACATGTAGATATATATATTATTGTTGAAAATGCTGCTACCTTAAATTAATTTAATAGTAATATTTATATATAAATTAATATTATTATGTATTTTAAATCAAAATTTTAAAATAAATTAGAATTGATTTCACTCTAGTTCCATTTCTAGAGCTGTTTGCGCACTCTCTCCATTTTTCCTTTGTGGTAGAATATCATAGGAGGCCTTCATCCCATTTACGCATGGGGATCCATCCCTCATGTTTCTTCTTCATTCCAAAACTGATAATCGTGATGATGTCCCTATCGAGTTCACTGCCACACCCAACACCCACTTCCCACTTCCCAAATTGGTTTCTGTTCTTCCGGTTTGTGTCTCGCTGCTTTTGTCCCAAACACCTCAGTTTCTTTACCCCATTGCTCACGCGATCAGGACGAGAACCCCAACTCCATTTCGTGTCTACCGTACTCCATATTCATGCAACAGTTTTTGTGATTCCCGATTATGTCTCTATTATGGACAGACCAACCTGGTCCATCACCTCTCCTTTCAACCTCCCACTCTAGTCATGCATCTCAACTCGATCTCCCCATTCACTTCTATACCACCTCCCCTGTGCTTATCCTTTAGCCTCACGCTACAGCAGTCCGCTCCTTGAAATCCTGAGCAGGCACCCGCGCCTGCTCCCTTTTTCCCCAATTTCTCTATAGCTGTGTTGTCTCTACTCAGACTGAGAGCAAGCCCGCCTCTTGGACACCCCTTCTCCTCAGTCTGTCGGTTGTCGGTTACCCACTATCCAGCTCTTTTTTAACATCTCCATCTAGCCAACTTTTCTCACTAGGCCGAATTCTTCCAAATCAGCCATGGAACAACCCTCTTTTTCTATTTATCTCTTTCTGTGTGTGTGTGTGTGTGTGTGTGTGTATTATTCACCATGGAAGTTTCAGGTTGATTTGGCTGTTTCTCACACTTTCTCGCAAGTTACTTACCAAAATCAACGTGCAACTTCCATGGTAGAAGAGCAACATGATTGGAGAAAGCCTTTCATTGTTTATTTCATAAAATACATATTTTTTATCACTTTTGTTAATGGCACCTTTTACCTTATGTCCTTCGATTAAATGTGGCTACATTGCCTAGGGATTGATCAAGCAACAAGGTTGTAATTGAAGTTCATGAAGACTTTATAGTGCACACTAATCAGGTAGAAAGAATTACTACTGAGTGCTGATAGTGAAAGACTACATTAACCATGCAAAAAAGTGTCACTAGTGTCGAGTCCATCATTCATCAGCCGCCAAACCAATTACACTTAATTGTAGCATTTTATCTATTTGAGTGTTGGGGTGCAATTATAATTAAACTGATTAATCGGCCATCATCCATGGGACATCGCTTTATTTTATGAGTTATTGACTATTTCTTCGAATGGGCTGAAATTGCTCCATTTAAACTAAGTTATTGTTGAGTGAGTGATCAATATTTTCACTCACAACGGTGTCTACAAATTTAGTGTGTCACATTGCATTATCTTTAAAAATATACTAGTTCTTTGAGCGATACAATTGACTGATAATTTTCATTTATCTATATTCCAAGGGCAAATGTTTTTGCAGAGGCTTTCAATAAGTTATTGTAAAGCTACTTAAAAAGAGAATGACATACAAGATAATGAATCATTTCGTACAACTCATAAGATGCCTATTAAAGCTACTTGTGCACTGGTGTTTGGATCTGAAATTTTCTTCATTCTAGTTATGTGTTTAAACCTTAATATTCTCTTGTAACATGAATACTTTTCTAAGTTATTATAAAAAGTTTTCCTGCATGATGTGGTATTTTAAAGTTATATATTTATGAATAGCCAAATTTTTCCCTGCAAAAAGAGACATTTTCTTAATTTATTTGGGTTGACATTGTGCTTTATGCGAAAGTCCCTAGATGTAGATATTGCTAAAATTACTCCTGTATGACGTGGCATTTTTATTTTTTGGGTTGACATCGTATTCTATGCATAAATTCCAAAATAGTTATTTAAATTTATTATCATCAAAGTTACTGTCTTGTACCTTATTGAAAAATAAATTATCTCTAAGCAAAAGATGTATAAGATAAATCTAAAAATTGATGTTTGTCTCCCATAACTGCCAAAATGTAGAGGTTCAATTGAGAAATTTCTTAATCTCCCTAGTTTCAATTTGTTAAGTTGAAAAAACACAATATTCTATTGCTATAGTGTAGGACTAAAATTGGTTTGAAAAGTTGGACTCAACAGGCCCAAATATGGCAGAGTCATTCATTGTTTTTCCCACTCAAAAAGTTCTAAGGCCAAAAGAAAGGAGCTCCCGTTCTCTCAATCTGATGATGAAAGTGAAAAGTTCTTCCATAGCTTAATTTTAAGACTCAAGTAGGTTTTATAATTTTGACTCAACAAGCCTAAATATGGCCGCGTTGATGATAGTTCTATTCAACTAACAAGCCATAAGAAAGGCTGTAGTGAAAGAACCTTTGCTTTATAATATGATGACAACAACTATCCATTTCCAAGCTTATTCAATTTTACAAAACTCAAGTGATCTTGATTCAGAAAATTTTTTAATTGACTAATTAATTAAGACCATCCAATAAGATGCCTCTAATTTTGGATGACAACAAATTATAACCACTGTCATCATCAAATGAAAATATCAATATTATTCACTAAGTTTGATGAAGAACTAAGTAAAAACAAAGTTCGACAAGGCATAAAGAATAAAATCGAAGAAGTGATCACAAAGTTTACATAAAACTCGTGACTGAGCTTAAAGAATCCAGTCATCTTTATCATCCCTATGTCAAGTGTTAAGCATTGTATGGGTGACTTTTCACCATCAACCTATTAGAAGTCCCGAAGACTAGATTATTGGCTTGCATTCTTCTATCAAGTTAACCAAAACTAAATGCATAAGATCGAATGCAATGCTCACTTTCCTAACAAATTGATGAAGTCAAATTAGGACAATCTCTCATCAAGTCAGTTAAAGCGAATAAATCAATACAGATAGAGAAACTAAAGTTCCAAAACTACCCAATAGAGCTATCATCATCAAGTCCATTGCACCAAGCATCAGATTGATGATAACACCTGCCTTTGGCTCAAAAAACTATTGAAGCTGAGCCAAAGAAATTTGCATTCAACATCTATTCTAAGAGATGGATTTCACTATCAAAATAGATCTATAAAATGCAACCCTCAGTGTGACATCAAAATAAATTTTTGTAGATCCACAAGGTAAACTAATTTGTAACAAATATGGTCAGCTTTAAGCATGCAACATATGTTTTTAGATGATATTTGTTGACCTCCATTATTGTTTCATTGGCCGAATGAGTAGACATGTCAAAAGTTAAGGTTGACAAATGCAATTGTACACGAATGAAGTTTGATTTTCTTGAATCTTACATGAATTAAGTCTTAATCTTTTTAATTATCACCGAAGCCATCAAACGTTGCTTGTTCTAAAAAATGAATTGTGTTGATGTATTCAATATTGAAACTACTTAATAACAGATCTATTATACTTGATTTAATTGAGTGCAATGAAAATAATTAGCTGCAGATGAGACGCCGCATGAATTCGATTAGATCGCCTCACCTCGATTTTCAACGAAGCCATCCAAAGAACATTTTTAAAATGGATTGTCTATGCATCATGATCATTGAAATCGTTTAGCAAGCTTATTGATATTACACGAATTTTTATATGAATGCAAAATACGAATTTACTTTCACGTGAGTCGACTACATGAAGTCCTAAACTATTTCAGGGCTGCATGAAGTCCCAAACACCCAATGGTGAATATATATATATATATATATATATATTTGGGAAGGAGCACTCCATATATATTAATAAAAAAAGAAATTACAAGAGGGGGGTGTGAAGGTGGAACCCCACATCTGAAAACCCAAAAAAAAATACAATACTCACGCATCGTTCCATCTCGAGCAGTACAACTCCACACCAAAAAAAGGAATTCCAAACAAAAAATGCGTGAACAAAAAAAAACAAAAAATTAATAGAGGAAAAATAACTAAGTCCCTTGAACATGATTAAAAAAGTTGTAGTAAACGAAGCGATCATCCAGGGCAATAAAAGTAGCCACTTGAGACTCCAAAACAGTCGCATATGCACCCCAAACTTCAGCAAACGTGTGCAAATCCTCCAAAGTGACAGTGGGAAAAGCGCCAACAACAACAGGGGGACTAGGAGAGGTTTGATAGTAGCCCTCAAAACCTTGCCAGAAAAGCATAAAAAACCAACAGGAGGATATATAGTGTGAGTGTAAACCACCATATTTAAATCCCAACCGCCGAAAAAACATCCAAAGCAATAACATCCAATCCAATCTAA
>NW_018164757.1:73248-75592 GCF_001263595.1 Phalaenopsis equestris | reverse complement strand
GCATCTCGTCGTATATATATATATATATATCTTCTTGTCCTTCTAAACTGCCTCTTGATGTTGCTCCCCCTGTACTTGCGGCTTATTCTGTTCCTGTTGCACCTGATGGTAGTTTGTTTCCTCATGATCATATGGATGTTACAACTGAGCAACAGGGATGTCCATTAATACTGCTTGCCTAAATCAGGCTCATCTTGAGAAACCTGTAACTCTAAATATTGTCAATGACTTATCTATTCGAGATGTTTTGGAGAATGAATGGCGTATTCAAAGAAGCCATAAAAAGGAGGGTAAAAGAAAGAATGAACTTTTAAGTTTAAATAAATCGAGTATCATCAATGAATTAAGTTATTTTTCTGATGGAGACCAAGGGTACAACCTTTCTATACTTTCTAGGATGACTGGTTTGCGACACCATGCTTAAAATTATGGTCTGGTAAGGAATCTTTGTCGGGTCCACAATCTTTTTTTTTTTTTGCTATTTTGGAGTCTCTCGTTTCTATCCATATGGATAAAATTCTCATAAAATTCAAACACTACAATCACTTTTGCAACATCAGTAACAAAATCTGGATTTTTTGGAAGCGCAACGTCGATCTGTCCATCGTCACGGATCATAGGCAATATGTTCTTACTACCTTTCATTTGGATGGCTATCAAAACTGGACTACATTTGTCTACTCTAGCTCCCTTTTGCAGGATAAAATTGTTCTTTGGGATCAGCTTATATCCATGGGGGAAACAATTAACCAAAATTGATTTGTGGGAGGTGATTTCAACACAATCATGAACCCTGCTAAACGTAGAGGTGGCGATGCACATGACATTATTAACCGTTTCTGCGATAGATTCTTTGTTAATCATGCTTTTCTCAACTACTTTGCAGTCTCTCGGGTCCAACATTTAAGCCATGCATCATCTGATCATAATCCCATTTTGCTTACTTTTGCTTTCAGTTTTAAGCCTGCCAACTACAAGTTTAAATATTTTAACATGTCCTCTCATGACCAATTCCTCAGTTTAATCCAGCAGGTGTGGAAATTCGAGGGGGCAGGTACCCCTTAGTATATTCTCTGGCAGCTACACAAAAAAGTTGCTTTTCATTTAAGGAAATGGAATGTTCAGGTGTTTGGTAATGTGTATATCAAGGTGTAGGAGGCTCAACAACTTGTGGATGATTTGGAAGCTCAGGGAATCTCTAATCCTCTATTGGTGGAAAAGTTAACTAATGCTCATACTAAGCCTCTTGAGGCAATATCTCTGGAAGAAAATTTTCTGTAGCAAAAGGCACATGACATTCATTTCTCTTGTGGTGATCGCAACACCAATTACTTCATGCTTTTATATATCACAGGAGAAATATTAACTCCATTTTGAAAATAAAAAATGCTGATGGTGATACAATCACTGGGGAAAAGGAGATTGGCAATAGTTGTGCATTTCTTTACAACTTTGTTTGATTCTAATTTGCAGGTGTGCCATCTTGATGAGGCTCTCTTTGCTGGTGATAAGTCTTATGTGGCTACCTTTGAGGAGGTTAACACTCAGGTATTTAAGTGGAAGAGTGACAGAAAGATAACTAGTATAGGAAAGTGCCCAAGAAACTAAGGAGGTGTCAACGACTTTCCCAAAATAGAAATAGCATTTAGACTTATTAAAAGAAAGACCAGAGGCATTTTGAAAACAAAGAGGTTGTTCATGAGAGTTTTAATGGAGGATTTATTGACATTCGAAAACAGAATAACATCATCAGCATAGGCCAGGTGACTGACCAAAATTTTAGATTTATGCTTGAACTGAAGGTGGGGGTGGATTGTGTTGCCGTTAGCATTTTTAATTTTCAAAATTGTATTCAAATTCCTCCTATGATTTATAGAAGCACGAAAGTATTTAGTATTGCGGTCACCACAAGAGAAATGAATGACATGTGCTTTTTGTTGCAAAAAATTCTCCTCAAGAGATATTGCCTCAAGGAGATTAGTGTGAGCTTTAACAACCTCTTCCACCAATTGGGTATTAGAGATCACTTGAGCTTCTAGTTCATCCACAAGCTGTTGAGCCTCCTACACCTTGTTATGCACATTACCGAACACTTGTAAATTCCATTTCCTTAAATGAGAAGCAACTTTTTATGAAGCTGCCAGAGGATATACCATGGGGTACCAGGCCCCTTGAATCTCCACACCTGTTGGATCAAACTGAGGAATTGGTCATGAGAGGTCCACATGTTAAAAAATTTAAACTTATAAGTAGCATGCTTAGAACTAAAAGCTAGAGTAAGCAAAATAGGATTATGATATGAAGAAACATGACTCAAATGCTGAACCCGGGAGATATATATATA
>NW_018164757.1:37879-73132 GCF_001263595.1 Phalaenopsis equestris | reverse complement strand
TTATTTATTAATAAATTATGAATGTCGTCGTCCCGCCGCTCTGCTAGGGTTCCGCTCCATGGCGAACCCTAGCGTTTCGATTGTCGCCGTTGCTCCGATCTCCACTCTCACGCGTCTATGCGTTGGCGTCGTTGATTGCGGTGGAGAAGAAGCGACTCCTGCTGCGTCTTCTTCCATGCGTCGTAGCACCATCATCTGCATCGCCAAGCGATTCGTTTCTACTAGCCTTCCGCCAGCGTTGTCGACCGCTCGCCAGAGTTCGCGGCTGTCTGTGTCTGCGCCTGTCTGTGCCGATCGACAGCTTGCTGAAGAAATAGCTTCATAACTTCCTACGCCGCCGCCCTCGCCAGTGATAAGCCTGTTTTCGTCTCTTTTTCGAATATGTTTCCGCAACGATACTACAACAATTTTGCTCTTGGAATTGAAACCGTATTTCTCAAAAAAGCATCCCGTAAAAGCGGTAAATTTGCAATCTTTCTCACTGGGGCAGAGATCTCCACCCTAGCTGCGTCCTGTCTACTGTTCTTAGTAGGTAAGTTTCTTTATGAAAATCCTAAACTTGAGCTAATTTGAAAGGACTTTGAGAAATGAAGCTGAAACGGGGTTGGATGATTGGTAAATTAGATGGTCACCACATTCTTATTCAATTATCAAATGACGAAGACTACGCCCATTTGTTTGCGAGAAGAGTTCTTCGAATAGAAAAGCAGGTGATGAAGGTTTTAAAATGGACGATTGATTTTGACCCTCGTACTGAATCTCCTACCATTTCTGTTTGGCTGCGCTTCCCAGGTTTGAAGATCCACCTTTTTGATAAAGAGCTTCTCTTCGCTTTAGCGATGGTATACGGTAAACCCCTCAAAGCTGACACGCCTACAGTAAATCTGACTCGGCCTTCAGAAGCTAGAATTGTGATAGAAAGGGATATTATCTTACATCTTTTGGGAGAAATATGGATTGACGCACAACATCAGGGATGTTGGCATTAAGCAAAACTTGAACAGATATCACTTTATTGTACTTACTGCTGTATGTTTGAACATTCTCCTTCTCAATGTTATCTGTTGCATTCAACTTTAAAACCTTTAAGTAAAAACGCTTCTGGATGTGCCCCACCTCATACCTGTCCCTCATTCATTTTTGAGTGCATTCCATAGACTATTGAAACACCGGTTGACACGATGCCACCTCCCCTCCCACTATCGGAGACAATACTATCTCTGTTCTTCTGACTAATATATTGGCAGATGGTTTACTTGAGTCCGATAATCATGATAGTATTGAGGCTCCACATCCCCAAGATGCATCAAGTGTTGAAGAGACACCATCTCTTCAGAATCAGAATGTGATAATCAGGATAGTATTGAAGCTCCACTTTCCCGGGATGCATCAGGTGTTGAAGAGACATGCTTACCATCTCTTCAGAATCTTAGGAGCTGGGGGTTCATTCTCTCTTACATGCTCAACAATCTATTGACCAAACTGATCAGATGAGCAGTCCTCGGATGAGGAATCACAGGTATACACATCTAGAAAGAAAAAGAAGAATGGAGACACACCCCAGCTTGGGAACTTAATGGATGATACACTATTAACTTTGGGTAATAGAACGACACTCAACAATTTGTTAGCTTTCTCCGGTCCAAGAACCAGAGGCAGAGGCAAGACCAAGCTGGCTGACAAGTTGGCTCGTGCCTAGCAGCTTATTTCCTGCATGTTTTTTTTTTGTGTTTTATCTATGTTTCATCCTTATTTCATTTATTTAGGATGCTAGCGTCTGATATATTGTATGGGTAGGACACATTTTTTTGGGTCCTCTCATACAACCTCTATTGGTATGACACTTTTTTTTTTGTCCTCTCATACAACCTCTATGTATCTTTTCAATTTAAATATATATACATATATGTTTGTGTATATATATATATATATTTGTGTCTGTGTTAATTTAATTAAATAACTTAATTAAATTCTTAAACTCATCTTTTTAGGCTTCAACCGACTGCCTTAACTCACACACACTCAACATCCTCTTCTCTCTCCTCTTCCTTCAATCTTGGCTTTACCCAGCACAATGCTCAGGCGAGGT
Organism: Phalaenopsis equestris; assembly: GCF_001263595.1. Classification (NCBI taxonomy): domain Eukaryota; kingdom Viridiplantae; phylum Streptophyta; class Magnoliopsida; order Asparagales; family Orchidaceae; genus Phalaenopsis; species Phalaenopsis equestris. Next base: position 71,043 of record NW_018164757.1, on the reverse strand, counting down.
TCTCTTTCTACCTCCTTTGCCCTTCACACCAAAGCCGCTCAACTAGGGTTCTGCTAGGGCCGGCTTTCTACTTCACACATGACGCCGAGTCCATGCCTTCTTCTCTCTTTTCTTCATCATTTCTCTTGCACGCACACCAACACAATGCAACACCAACCTAAACAATCTTAAATAGAAGTTTATCTAATGTGGCATTAAGCAATTGATAAGAAAGTATGTACTAATGATTTGAGATCATAGTAATTATGCGCTTATTGTAAGAGAAAAACATATGTTACCATATGATGAAGATATTTTTTTATTAGGTTTTAAAGGTTGTTGGAGTAGAAGTGGGCAGTTTAAGGTTGGTTGAGGGTAAGGGAAAATGTTTAACTAGTGTATGGTTTTTTGACATATTTAATGTTAAAAATTTATGGAGGTGGGAAGCTGCTTTTTATTTGATGAAAAAGGGTTATGACTCTGGATTACATATTTAAGATGTAGCTTGTTAATGGAGGTGATTTTAATCAATTGTATTAAATAATTAATTTATAAATTTTTTATGTAGATTTAGATTTGGGGGATCGTAATAGTTAGGGTTTTATGAATGTGGTATAACTTTGTGAGGGTTGAAAAGGATTGAGGTCTTAAGAAGGTGCTAGGGATTAGGAGAACAAGAAACAAGAGAGAAAACAATATATTATGATTCACAAACCTTAATTGTGGTTGATTTTCATATCAATATAAAAGCTGACAAGCACCAACTTCATCTAGGATGTTCTTGTAGGGATCAAAGTTAATTTTTTTTTTTTTGGAATCAATGGGGGTATATTATAGCACTTGAAGTCCTATAGAAATATCCAAAGAAATCAAATTTTCTTCTTAAAAATCTATCTATAAGCTCGATTGGCAGCCCTCTCAATAACTTTTATCTATTTTGAAACTAATAAAATAACTCAAATTTAAAGTATTCAATGGACTATTTATTGTTTCTCTTTAATATTTAATTTGTGTTTATTTGCATGATTCTAAATTATGTTTTTTATTTAAAATTTTCTCTTCAATCCTCTCACATGATAAGCTTAAGTATCTTAAAAAATAAAATAAAATAATATAAAATAATCATCATGATTACGGGCTTTTGAAATTGATCTAATGCCCTTGTTTTGTATGCATCATTAATTGAAAGCGAGAATCCAATGTCATCACATATCTCTGACGTTATCCCTTTCCCAACTATACAAAATGCCAAGGCATCATTTATAAATATATAACTATGTACACACACACTCTCTTCACTTTTAAATGATGCAGCCACCTGCTTTAAAAAAATCTTTGTTGTACCATGATTCAGTGAGTTTAACGGTGTTTTGTGTATATTTTGGTTTCGTTTGTTTTACCAGACAACCTTCACTGATTTCCTGTTAAAAAAGACGATATTCGTATCTTTTTTTCATCATATAGGCTTGTTTAGTGCTAATATATGTTGGGTATCAAATCAATCATAAATATAAGGTGCGTATAACCCATCATAAAAATATTAAATCTACGTGAAAAAAACTTGCCTTTGTTGCATCTGCTAAGTTGATTATGACATCCAATTTAGAAATCAAACAGGCAAGAACCAACGATGGGAAGACGTTCTTATCTGATGGTTAATTAACACAGGCTATTTTTAAAAATAGCGCTAGCCTTGTAACTTGTTGAGGCAATGTGAATGTTTAATTTCACTGGTATGTACAATTTAACGTGCATGTGGATTAATATAGAAACTGGCGAGAACGTTTCAGCTTAAATTTTCTCAAATAAAAATGGCTTTGTTGTTTTTATTGGCAATCTGTGGATCGGGATTGTCCTTCGTGTGTAAATCTTGTTTTTTTTATTTCATATTCATCTAAACATGCATTACCTTGTGTCACTGTGTCGATTGTGCCTCCATATTTTAAGAACTTTACTACACCAATCAGCAGAAATTAATCTGCTAGATATAGCTTGGCATAATATTCTTAGTCTTAGCAATCATCCCAACTGATACAAGTTGCACTATCGATTTTAATGTGCAACTGATCTGCCGCTATGCAAGTGTCGATTTGGAATGGCTTGTAAGGAATCACGCATGGTTTAGACTTCAAATTGCCATGCAGAGTTGCTCATCTTATCATATGTTTTTTGTTTTGCTTTGTTTCTTTTATGCAGGATCAGGAACGGTTTTGGTTTTCGATCGATCGGTGTATAAATTAGAGAGGTCCAAGCTATAGCTACATTAGTTGTGGACTTGTACTGCAGGGTACATTAGAGGAACATGCTCATTACAAAGTCATTTTTGTTCATGTTCTCATTAATTTCTCCTCTACATCTATCTAATCATTGTATTTATGGAATTTTTTCAAATATACCATTAGAGGCAAATTTTATTGGTTTTTCTCAGCAGATGCTAGCATCTCCATTTTCAAGAGCATTGAATCTGCTTCTACGCTAAAAACTCCGAACGTAGAGGGCGATAATGACAGCCATCTTTTAGCATTTTCATTTCCTCCACTACTTGTTAAATGCAAATAATTTTCAGAATTTTCTTAACACTGATCCGAAAGTAGTTTTATAAAGTTTCTACGAGGATTCTTTTTATGTTTATTTTCTTATGGAAAAAAATGATGGGAAATCACAATTTCCTTTTAGTGTAAGTTCAAGACACAAAAAAATGACCATAATGAGCTACAGTAAGTGAAGTAGATTTGGCCCCAAAAACAAAGAATCACAGGATAGCAACTAACAGGACAGTGAGATGGCATTCACAAACCGAGGATATAATCATCCAAGGCATGCATCATCTGACACTGGAAAACATTTGATGATGAGACCATAAATCAAGCTAGGTCAAAGTACTATCGACAGAAACCTTCTACAGGCGAAATTGGATTTATTTATTTATCATAAAATTTAAAACTAGCTATCAGTGAGATCAGTCAAAAATTGTCCAATAAATCAAGCCTCGCTCTAATTGCGAACTAATGTAAGTTTGTGATCTCGTCTCTCTTGACCTAAATTACTTCAGCCTCAGCTTCTACTTTCTTTCTGATGGACCGTTGTCACAAGAACATATTATTGAGCGTTAGGCTCTTTTTGTTTTTGTTAGTTTATTTGTTAATCATATTTTTTAGGGTTTGGGGAATTTTCTATTTGTTGTAGCTTCCTACGGTTTTGTTTTCAGTAGACATCCCAGTTCTTGTTGAATAATATTGTGTTTATTAATTAAAGTAAAATATGATCGTTCTTTGCTTACACTTATTATATATTTGATTTTTATATTAATTTTTTTTAGTATAAAACTTCATATTATTTTATCAATATCATAGGTTATTCAATATCACTTGGGGTGTGATAAAATAATATCAATGTTATATTAGCTTAATGATGAGAATTAAGGGTCTTGGACAGCTTTTTGTCTGTTTTATTTTAACAGTTCTGTTTGAGGAATGTTTTCTTGCTATTTTCTTAGAAATTTTTATGGTAGAAAGTTATTTTTTTCAATTTGAGCAGTTAAAATGTAGTAGTTTCTAGAAATCTACGATATGAATTTTTGAAAATAAAATAAATTTGTAATAGCTACAACAGTTTTTGACGTTTTTGACAAAAGATATTCTGCAGCAGCATCACAACTGTTTTTTCAAATAGTTGCAACTACCCTAAATATACCCTAAGTGTCATATAGAATAAAGTGTTAAATTTTGAGAGCCATGTTTCGAAGTGCTGCATGATGGAAGCCATCTTTTGAATGAGGGCCATCTATAGAATTTTACCAGGCTGGCGGTTGCTTTTGGGTCGTGTAATAATATGTGAGAATAATTATAACAGCCTTGAAATAGAATGAAGATGCACTTTTAAATATTGTGATCTTTTTGGAGTATTGTTGGAGTTTTATTAGAAACTCTTAACATTATACATGCTCGAATGGAAGCCCTCTTGAGATTGGTGAGCATTTGAGAAGTTATACCAATGGGATAAAACATTGATCGGATTTGGCTAAATTAGATAATACCTTGATGAGTTATGGATGGGGATAATTAGAAATGGTATCACAGCTTTTTTTTTTTTTGTATTCAATATTCTTTGTATTTTTATGATATGATAGGATAAGTTATTTTAGGTTATTTCAAATTTAATTTTTATAATATTTTATTATATTATTTATATAGTCATTTAGTTATTTATTATTATGTTTTTTAATGTGTAACATTAGTTATATAACGGCTCATAAAAGAATAAGTGTTGCCATTGTTCGCATATTGAGAAATTGAGAACAATTATGGAGGCTACACTGTCCCTAAAGCGATCACTCTCCTAGTTATTGTTGTGCTGATCCTATTCAATCTAATAGGACTATGGGATGCTACTTCCAATATGAGAACAGTTGCGGATGTTAGTACACAGAATCACTCAGGCGTTGCATGCAATAACCTCTGTTCAAATTACACAAGCAAATCAAAGAATCTAACAACTGATTCAATGTGATTGAGTTGAAAGCACACCAGCTGCCATTATTGGGACTGAGGTAAACTAATCCAAACCATCATTAGTGGGACTTAGTAAGCTGATAATTATACAAGACATATACATATTCATTAAGATAAATTTATTGCATCTATTAATGATAGAGATATAATGCTCTAGTTTGTGATGGCTAAGGGTGGAGTGATTGATTGAGTGATGAATTATTTTTTTAGGAAGCATCTTCCTAATTTTAATAGCATGGTCAAATGCACGGTTTCGTGAAATCAAGAAAAGGTATAAAATGCCCCTAAGAGTAACAAAGGTGATGATTAATGGCAGTCATCGACATAAGGCATTAACACAGCGAGCTCTTGGCTAGACTTTGAGAAGGCATTTCTAGATATAAAATGCCCCTAAGGTAACAAAGGTGATGAGTAATGGGAGTCATCGACATAAGGCATTAACACAGTGAGCTCTTGGCTAGACTTTGAGAAGGCATTTCTAGAGCAATATTTTTTAATAAAAATTGTGCCAAATTAATGGATGACTTAAAAAAAATGGATTAAAGAACAAAACTACAATTCGAGAGTATGAGATAGTTCGTTCGAATTGTTAGGTTCATTTCCTCTATTAGTCGACAAGAATATCAAAAGATCTACATTATTTTTGACTTGAAAGAAATTTTTCAAAACTACTTATCTTTTGTTAAGTGTATAACCGATAGAGAGTTGTTGGATTAAGTTATTCATGCAAAGTTAGAGATCAAAGCTTGTGAATGAATGTATGCTTATAAGTGAGAGTGCGAACGTGTATGCAAATGTGAGTTTTAAGAAGCTACAACAAAATCAACATGCAAAGAATTTAACGAGTATTTTATATTGTGCTTATTGAAGGAAAGGCAATCAAGATCTTGTAGCTTGATTATTGATAAATGTTTCAATATTTATAGTGTTGAACACAAGGTCAAGGATTATCCCCTCAAAACTTAAGATTGGACACATTTGATAGTCTGATAACTGCATAATGATGCAGCACATCATTATGAATTTATGGTGGGGCCCATGAGCATAAAAGGTGGACCAAAGTGGGGCTCACAGGCACTAGGGTGGGGACCACTACCAGAGCACAATTTAGGAGAGTTATTTCACATTTAGGTGGATCTATTACCAAGAGCCAAATGAAGATAATTAAAATTTTAGAAAAATTCCTGTATTTTAATATATATTAATATTGATTTAAATTGATTTATGTATTTTTGTGCTGGTAGGAAAAACCTTGTGGTTGGCCAATGTAGTGGACAAGTGGAAGAGTGATTATGTGAGGGAGTGCAGAGAGTGGATGAGTGAGAGAAGTTCATTGTCCTAAAACTCGTGAGGTTAATAGGCGGGTTTGGTGTAAAATTTATTTTAAAACATTGAGTAAAATGAAATGTAATCATTACCCACCATTAAATTTTAGTGAGTTTGGTCATTTGTTTTAATTTCTTTGTTTTTTTTTTCTCTTCTTTAGGGAGCCATTTTGTTTTTTCCTTCCATTTTTATACCACCAAAATATCTTCCTCCTACAATTTATAAATTTTAGCAAGAATTTTGTCCAAGCCTCCCTTGTTAGGATTTTGGCTTCATCAAGTAACCTAATACCCTTTAAAAAAATTCTAAATTTTTATATTTGATCTATATTCATTGTAGGTTAGCTTCCATATAAAATTTATCCTTTATTTGTATTTCTATTTAACTCAAAAATCTATAAATCAATTCATAATTTATTTTTTGTGCAACTTCCTATTTCTTTTTTTTTCATATCATAATAATAAAGAAATTCAAAATTTTTTTCCAAATCATAATATTTACAAAAATCAATTATATATATCATCATTCTCAATTGAAACTTCAACTTTTTTTTTGGGTGTATTTTGAAATCTAGAAAAAAGTTTTAAAGATTGTCAATTTTGTCTTGATCTATTTGATATTTCTCACTCATTTACTCGAAAAAATTCTTTTCAAACACGCTTTTTCAATCTAAATTATTCATATACAATATTTTAAACATTCTTCTAAATTTGCATAAGAAGATTTTTAAGGCCACATCAAGTTTTTTATTTGAGAAAGTTCAGCTAGGTTTCACATCACATGGATATTGTCAATTTCATTTACTTTGAAGGAGGGAGTGCTTGAATTAGTTGTCTTTGGTGGTAGGTCAAACCTAGCGAGGTATTTCTAAAAATTTGGTCTTGCTATAATTACTTGTATTAAAATCAATTTTGCTTTGAGTTTTCTTGGATTTATTGCATGCTCTTGTTCAATTTTTGGTACTTTTGTCTTCCTTCCAATTAGTGAGCACCATTAAAATTGTTTTAACCCTACCATTAACTCCAAAAAAAAGAGTTAGGTATGTATAATCCTTAATTCCAATATCCTAAAGTGTTATTTATTTATACAATCCTAACTATAATTCCTTATTTTTATTATATATCTTGTTTGTTCTACTTTTGTATAAATTGTAAATTGTGCTATCATCAAAACCCTAATTGCTTTTACCTCATATCATTTTCAATCAACCAAGGATGTTGCTCTTTTGTGTGTGCTTAAGTAGTGTGTTCCATTACAATTATATTGCCACAAAAAGTATCTTGGTTAGATCAATTTGAGAAATACACTAGTAGGCTAGCAGAAATGTCGCTAATAAATGAGTTGAGATTCACTAGGATGCAAAAAATGATAACTAACCTAAATTACCAAGTCTTAGCCAATAGTGCTGAATTTCTAGACCAGAATACATCTTAACCAAATGCTCAATTCGAACATATAAATAAAAAGTTTGTAAAAAAAAAATGTCACATCATCCATATATAACCATATTAAAAATTAAAACCTAAGATTCCATGATCTTAAGCCTATCTAGAAGGTTAAGGTTGATGCCTTGATCTATGATGAGATCCATGATCCAAACATGTTCCTAGATTGGTTGTCCCAAATGGATTAATTCTTTGATTGATATCATAGAGAGACTGCCAATGGTAATTTAATAAAATTAAATTAACAAAATATTTTAAAAAAGAAAGAGAGGTTAGGAAGAATGATTTTAACCATAGGAACTTGTTCACGTCCCTTTTTGTCGTTTGGAATTTACACATGAAAATATGCAACGCCCTTATTGTACACCTGCTTTATATTCTTCTTTCTCAAGCAACATTTATGAAAATAGAGCTCGAAAAGGGAAAAAGATGAAGTTGGACGACCATCAAAAAGGCTGCAAAAATGACAGATATGAAGAGTTTCATAAAAAAAATCCTTTTAACATAAACCGGAGAAGAGTGGTTGACCTGACCCGCAATTATGAAATTATCAATTTTTTTAAAGAAGGTAAAAAAACTTGACCTAATTTATATTCAGCGGCTAGTGTGCAAAATAAATATATTATAAAATTTATTAATGACTTACTTACACACTAGGAGTACTACGCAAGTATACATATCGTTTCAAGTTAATGACTTACACACTAGTACTACACAAGTATACGTATCGTTTCAAGTAATATAAAATTTTCTTTAAAAACCCTAGTATCGAAGCCACAGAGAAAAGTGAATTTTTATGTCAACTTAAAAATATTTGTACTCAAACCGTAAATAAAACTTGTAGGAGAATAATAACAAACTGTTTGTAAAATTTTATAAACTAAAGTTTGCTAATTCTAAATTAAAGCTAAATGTAAGTGCAAATTTTCTAAACTACTAATGTGTAAAAAAAAACGATTATAATAATAACTATTTCCCCTTGCAAAGAGATTGTAATCAGTGCAGGAATCAAATGCTTAAATATAATACATAAAAAATATTGGCTAATCTAAAGTTAAGTTCTTAACTGATATGGTTGTGCTGAGTAGATTCTAGTCTTTCACTTCTAGATTGCCCACTATGTCATCTCTATTAAGACCAATCAGGCCTCAGCTCCAAACTAAAGACCAAATTGATAAAGGTTCTAGCCTATCACTCTAGAATCATCAATTTTACGCCCATGAAAACTTATCTCCCTATTTATTTGTACTTCCCCTTGGACTTGGCTCCCCTCAAACCAAGATTTAGTGTGTTACCCACTAATTAGGTGAAATCATAGCCCTTCTAGGTCATTATGTTTCACAATGATTTTTAACATCACAAATGACCAGTTTGCAAAGTAAATTAAGAACTGGTGAAAATACCATCACAAATTTATGGAATAAAAGAAAATTTTAAAATATTCTAACCTCACACATGATTACTTCTTATTACAAGGAGAAAGATAAAAAAACTACTCATAATTCATGGGGATAACAAAACAAAAACATGATATATATTAAAAACCAAGTTTACAAGAAAAAACTTAAACAAAAATACAATTACTTATCTCAAACTCTTCCCCAAGCAATCGTCTAAAGTTCCCGAGTGATCTTGACTTCATAAGGCTCACACAACAATCAACAAACTCTCACAATCACAAAGGCTCATCGCACTCTCATTGTGGTGGTTGCCTGCTCCAATTGTGGTCGAAACTACCCTAAAATTCCTCCTCTTTTGTTTGAAAATCTTTCCTTTTAATAAAGCTCTGAAAATCACAAAGGGTCACTTCAGGCACCATTTCAAAATTTGTTCAAATTCAATAAATAAAAGTCAAACCGTTTCTGGCGCCTAGGCGCTGACCTTCTAGAACATCCTAGTGCCTAGGTGCCAAATCTTGACACCTACGTGCCAGTTCAATTTTTGTTCTTTAGCTCTGTTTGACCTATTTTTGTTTCATTTTTTTCCTTTTGTTCTTAAACTCCATTTTTTGTACCTGAAATAAAAAAAAACACAAAATTAATAGGTAATTTTAAGGCGTGTCAGTTCCCCCAAATCTAAATGTTACTTGTCCTTAAGTAACCATTGTACCATGTAAACCAAATATAATTACTTATGGTAGTGGGTTTCACTTGTAGAATCTTATAGCTTTGCTCCATAAATGTGATAGTGAAATTTTTAGAAAAATTTTCAATAACTCAGGTTAAAACTAAAATATAAGGATATCTAGTAATCAAGTTAGAAATCAGGATATCTAGTAATCAAGTTAGAAATTCTGATTTTCTATTCATTTCAAAAATAACTATAATTTGTCAGACTTAGGAATCTTAGAAGAATTAAAAGAAAAGTATTATATGGGAAGTCTATTAGTAAAGATACTAATATTTTTAAAATTAAGAATAAGCTCAGAAGTGTAAATAAGTTTTTACCTTTAAGATAATTCAAGTGTAGTCAATTTTTAATTAGATATCTCCTCAAGCTTCTTCTCATATATATTTCTTTTTGTTTTTTCTTTTTCTTCGAAGATCATTTTCAATCCTTTCTTTTCTTTTCTTTTTATGTGAGGATTACTATATCTAGAAAGCATTTAATGATTTTGAACTTCACTATCATCTCCCTGAAGTTAAAAACTTCTCACATTTCCTTACTTGATAATGTTTATTAGCTTTGAAAATAATTTTTCATAGTCTTAATTCTTTTTAAAGTATATATCTAAGATTCCTACTGTTTCAAAAATACAACTCTTCCTACTCTGAATAGTAAAAGCATATTATTATACTTTTATACTAAATATGTTAACTTTAGAATTATCCTTTATTACCAATAACTTTTACCTAAGTCTACTATAACATTTATAAAATAAAAAATATAGTTATCTAAAGCTAACAACACATACCACAGGCTATGTTAACATAATTTTAAAAATATATATAATTTAATGATGATAAATAAAGTTTAACTTTAAAAAGTTTTTCTCTCTTCCCCAAACTTGAATTTTTAAATAATGTAAAACATTATAGTATTTAACAAGTGTGAAGAGAGAAAAATTTAATTGATTAAATATCTATCACAGGGTTCTAAACATGAAATTAGTACAAGTACAATAAATAAAAGCATTTATGTGTAGTAGTAAGTAAATTTAAAAAATAGGTTTAACAAGTAAATTCCTAAGTAAATAACTACTATCACAAACAGGCAGTATATATAAGAATAGATACTAGAAGTGCAACGAAAGTAAATAGCTCTAAAATTCACAGTGACAGAAAATAAACATAAATAGTGTTTAGCACACCACAACAACAAGGGAAAAAATATATGGCAAATAGGAAAAGTAACTATAGAGACAAAAAACTACTCCTCCTCATCCTCCTCATCATCATCAACATCTTCATCCATCATCTTTCGGTGCTCAAAATGAAAGTAGTGAGGATACTCAAGAAACTCAGCACTGTGATCACCACGTAAGAAGTTCACTAAGGAAGTGTTGAATCTGGCATCATAATCACTCTTCCTTCTCATATATTGTTCTAATTGTTCATAATGAACTTCATTATCCTGAAGTTGACAATGCACTAAGAACATATCAGATTGAAATTTTAGTGTTTGAACTCAAAGTTCTTCCCAAATACTTAGAGGTGGAGCAGTAACAATGGAGGTAGAAGTACTAGAGGTAGAAGTAGATAGAATATCAAATGCCTTACCTCGATCTTCCATGTATGTCCACATTGGCTTTTCTAATAGGCTTTAGTGGCTTAAGTTGCTCCTCCCAAGTCTCATATTTAACTCCATATCTTTTGCAAATAGTAAAGATTAGAGAAGGAAAGCCCAAACTAGCATAAGAGCTAGCTCTAGCAGATGTGTAAATAACTTTGAAGATAAGAGAGCCAACCTCAATGGGTTTCATCTTCTGAATTCAATAGCTTAAAATGGCTCACTCTCGAGTCACCTTGCTCAAATGATTCGATGGAAGTAATCGAGTGGAAATAAAGTAATGTCATGCCTTCGATGGGGCATTAAGTGCAGAAGAGGATAATTTTACCTTATGCTCGTTCTTGATCTTCCAAACTCCACACCCATCGATAAGGTAAGAAATAATTTAGTCTAGCTCTAATTCAGAAGGCTCAAACCCTGAATAGAAGCAATCTAAACTAGCAGGTAAACCATATAAAACATTAATCCTCTCGGGAGAGAACTCGTAAGGTAAGAAATAATTTAGTCCAGCTCTAATTCAGAAGGCTCAAACCCTGTCTAAACTAGCAGGTAAACCATATAAAACATTAATCCTCTCGGGAGAGAACTCAATTCCCGTCCCTCAACCAAATATTTCCTCCTCTCGTGCTTTAAGCAGTGCATAAAACTCCTGCAATACATAAATAACTGCTACAATAGTAAAGTAGCAAAAATCTTCCAAGTGTCGAGCAACAATCAAATTTTTCATCGCACCACCATGACTGAAAAATCTTCGCTCCACAATAATTTTATGGAGAATAGAAAATCATTATATCTATCTTGTGCTTTAAGATTCACAATTTTTTTATTGTCAAAATTCTCTTTCCCCTTTCCTCTCTTTGTCTCAGGACCCATTGCAAAAATCTGGTGAGTTTCAAAATAAATTTCATATATAAGTTCTAAAGGCCCCTACAAGTAATTTCCATGCAAATGAAGCTTCCAACCATGGATTTCTCAAAAATATATCCAAGAATTTTATTTTTCTATAATTTTTAAATGTAGAAGAAATCATGGTGAAACAACAAAATTTCTATGCCAAAATTTCGATCTTACCAAGAGAAGAAGAAATTTGGTGATTTTGTATTGTCAAAATTCTCTTTCCCCTTTCCTCTCTCTGTCTTAGGAGCCATTGCAAAAATCTAGTGAAAATCAAAATAAAATTCATATATAAGTTCTAAAGTCCCCTACAAGTAATTTCCATGCAAACGAAGCTTCCAACTATGGATTTCTCTCAAATAAATCCAAGATTTTTTATTTTTCTGTAATTTTTAATTGTACAAGGAATCAATGGTGAAGCAAGAAAATTTATATGCCAAAATGTTGATCTTACCAAGAGATAAAGAAATTCAGTAATTTTGTATTGTCAAAATTCTCTTTCCCCTTTCCTCTCTCTGTCTTAGGAGCCATTGCAAAAATCTAGTGAAAATCAAAATAAAATTCATATATAAGTTCTAAAGTCCCCTACAAGTAATTTCCATGCAAACGAAGCTTCCAACTATGGATTCCAAATAAATTCAAGACTTTTTTTTTCTGTAATTTTTAATTGTAGAAGAAATCAATGGTGAAAAACCAAAATTTATATACCAAAATGTAGATCTTACCAAGAGAAGAAGAAATTCAATGATATTGTATTGTCAAAATTCTCTTTCCTTATTCCTCTCTTTGTCTTAGGAGCCATTGCAAGAATCAAGTGAAATTCAAAATAAATTTCATATATAAGTTCTAAAGGTCCCTACAAGTAATTTCCATGCAAATGAAGCTTCCAACCATGGATTTCTCACAAATATATCCAAGAATTTTTTTTTTTTTTTTATTTTATGTAATTTTTAAATGTAGAAGAAATCAATTGTGAAACAAAAAAATTTCTATGCCAAAATATAGATCTTAGCAAGAGAAGACGAAATCCAGTGATTTTAAGCTCTAAAATTTGAAGAATCCAAAGCTAGAGGATGCCCTAAGAAGAGTTTCAGAGAAATAAGGAGGAAGAAGATGATCTTGGATGCAAAAAATGGCTTCCACTAGTCCAAATCATAAAATAAAGTGTTATTTAGCTGGTTTAGCTGGACCAGTGCTTAAGCATTGGTTTTGGCGTCTAGGTGCCCTGCTGTGCATGAGTGGTGCTTCGACGCCAATTCTGGCGCCTAAGAGGTAGACCCAATTTTTGCAAATTTATTTCGTTAAAGTTCAGCACAACAAACCTAAAGACCCCAAATCATAATAATGTTGATTTAACATCATTCCACTAATCAACATCTCCCAACTTCCATTTGCTCAATTTTAACTTCCAAAATTCAAATCAATTAAACATACTAACACCATAGAATTTCTCACAAACTTAACACAAATTCATTCATTCCAACAAAGTTTCAGTACAATAGACACAATGATGCAACAATAGAAATCAATCAAACATTAACACCGGTACCATACCATGTAGTACATACCACACACAAACTTCTATATCGACACACTAATTGCAAACATTAACATAGAGTTTCTAACTCACATAAACCTTTGGTCACTAGTAATTATTTGCAAAATTGCCTGCTACTTTTTGTTCTTCATTAAATAGTTACAATCAAACAAGTGGTGGAAAGGAGCACAAGGAAAGTCTTCAACAACTTTCTCTTTGAACCACTTGTTTTCTTGATACATGTTTACCTGATACTCCTGATAAAATTCCAAGTGATTGAATTGGAGTTTCATTTGCCACTCCAAATGCTTGTATTAGTGATACATGTCGCTCAACTTGTTGTGTAGATTTGCTAACTCCTCTTCAACCTTCAACAATTTGTCTTTGATTCGCTCAAGGCTTAGTGCAAGGAACTCATTGAAGTAAGTTTTGTCATCCTTCTGCACAAAATTCTTCCCATTCACATCATTATTGCTTTTACTCTCCATTAAAACAAGGAAATTGAACTAAGCACTCACTTCTTCTGCAAAGACGTTCTTTCATGCCTAAGATACAAAGTGTCAGGATCCAAAGATGAGATTAAGGTGATTTAAAAAAAAAGTAACAGGTTAAAACTTCTGAGGGTGGTCTTACCAACATTCTATAAATGTGGTGCCTAGGAGCCAATTTCTGGTGCTTAGGCGCCAAACCAATCGAAAGCTGGTGCTTAGGCGTCAGTGCCCAAATAAGCACTATTTTGCCTTACGTCAAATTTTTTATGTCCCAATATCGTTTTAATAATAAAATTAGTGTTTTGCGTCTCCTTACATCTTATAGGTCTTAGTACTATATCTTATGGTTTGTATAACAATAAAAATCATAAATCAATCCATACAGGCAACAATGGGTTGCCTCACACAAAGCATTTGGTTTAACGTCGTCAACCCGACGTATCCAATGTTTTACTCTGGTTCAACCAACCTAAGGTTGTCTTCATAAAAAAGCTTGTTTCCACATATGTAAGGTTTCAATCTTTATCCGTTTACTTTAATTATTCATTCAGCTTTCAGATCTTTATTGTCTACAACACCATAAGAATAGACTTTCATTACAATAAATGGTCCCGACCACATGGACTTAAGTTTTTTAGGAAATAATTTCTATCGAGTGTTGTATAATAAAATATCTTATATAGGCTCAAAATCTTATTTTGAAATCTTCTGATCATGCCAATTTTTCATCTTTTCTTTATAAATTATAACATTCTCATAAGATTCATTTCTAATTTTCTCGAGCTTATTTAACTGCAATAATCGTTTCTCACCAACATACTTCAAGTTATAATTAAATTCTTTTCTCACCCAAGAAGCTTTATATTCTAATTCAATTGACAAGTGACAAGCCTTTCCAAATATGAGTTTAAATGGTGACAACTCTCTCCAAATATGAGCCTATATTGTGAAATTCTTATAAGTGTTTTGTAAGAATGCTATAGGTTCATAATGCATAATCAAGTCTAACAGACCAATCTTTCCTATTAGGATTTACAATATTTTCCAATATTCTTTTAATTTCACGATTGGATACTTCTATTAAAACACTAGTTTGAGGGTGATAAGATGTGGTGATTCCATGTTTTCTTGTTAATGTTTCAATTCAAAAGTTCTTAAAATGATTTCCTGATACACAAAAATAATATATTATTTTAAGTATACATTTTTTGCTTATTTTTGATGATATTGCAATTTAAGGAAGGGTATTTTCATGTTTTTGCTACATGTATATTAATTTTAGACATTTAGAGCAAAAGTAGCAAAAATGACAAAATTTGGAGCCAAAACAACAATTTTTTGGATTCTGGCGCCTGAAGGCGCCATTTTACAGAGAGCTAGTGCCTGAAGCACCAGAATTGGCGCCTGAAGCGCTAAAACCTAGAACAACGCGGTCCAGAACAATGCGGTCTTAAGCAAGTTGGCGCTAGAAGCGCCGCAGACAATGTTTTGCGGATTAAGGCGGTTTGGGACAAATTTTGCGCAAATTTTGAAAGAGACACTTGTTCTAAATGCCCCATGGAGTGATTCAATGCATCTAAACACTTTGGAAGGTTCTTTTATGAAGAGATATGTCTCTTGGATCATAGACATTTCTTCTCCTTTTGACTTTTGGACAGAATTTTGGTGGGAAATTTGAATTCTTTTTGTAGGGAGGTAACCTCTAATAAAAGGGAGGGAAGTCTAGGGCTTGAAGTTGTGCGTGAAAGGGGAGCTGAAGAGAGAGAGTGGCGTGAGATAGAGAGAGAGAAAGTCAAGGGCTTGGAGATTTTCTTCAAGGATTGTAAGAGGAGAGAGAAGGTGAGAGATTTCTTCTTCATTATACTTCTAAGAAAGAATTGAAAGTGCTTTTAAAAGAGGGAAAGTGCTTAAAGAGAACTTCTAGGGATTTGCTTGGGAAAGATTGTGAGACAAGTGTTTTTTTATCTCTTATTTTTGTAAATTTATTTTTATATATGAAATCTGTGTTTTGTTGTATCATTCTCATAAAGTCTGAGTAGTCTTTATTATCCTTCTCCCTACTTTGAGATATGGTTTTGTGAAGAATTGATTTTGTTTTGTACGGTTTTAAATGCCAATAATTTGAACTCTAATAATGATTTGAACTCATTTACTTTTTGATTTAGCAAATTAAAATGTTAAAATGTGGCAAATTAAATTTGATTTAGCAAATTAAAATGTTAAAATGTGTTGAGAAACATATGTTCCAAAAGGGCTACGATTTCTACAGAATGGAAAGAATCACATTTGAATCCATGGGAGATGATGTCATCCATGGGGTTGAGCGCCAATAAATTAGAAAATATCCTCGCAAATAAATAAGAAAATATACTTTATTAGATGCAGAATTGGAGATTTTAAGTTGACATGGAGTTTTTAAGGTGACAGATTAAATACCCAATTTGGTCTAGTTGATTAGAAACTAATGCGAGATTGTTAGCCCTCAGGCGAGGGAGCAGTGAGAACTCTTGAGAACTCTAGAGTGGCAGCAGGTATCCTCCCAGCATAACCACAGAATTAAAGACTAGACTCTAGATTAGTTAATGTTCTTTACGCACTTGAAAAAGGGTAATGAATATGATTTCTCCTATTTGACACAAAACAATATATATATATTCAAATGATTTTAATTTCTTCACAATCCATGTACTCATTGTAAAGGGGAAAGATGCTTTCTTAAATTTGAACTCTTCACCACAAAAACTTTATTTACTTTTGAAAGTTTAACAATTAGTTTAAATCATTCACTTATTTACTTTAGATTTGAATTTCGTACTTCACTTTTGTAGTTTAAAATTGTAGTTTACATTATAATCTTAAGAATTTACTTATAAGCATTTCCAACTTCCCTGTGGGATCAATATCTAAGACTCCATTAGAGCCCTTTATTACTCGAGCAATACATATACTTGCGTTATTTTTAGGTGATTTGACAATTTAATAGTTTTTTAAAGGATAAAACTATCTTCACTAAAGCTATTTTTGCTGGGATTAAATTGCATATTTACTATTGTATCTGCCGTCTGTATTTTGTAATATTGAAAAATATTTGTAAAATTAACGCACTAAATCCACTTGCATCAAGTTGTTGGCACCGTTGCCGGGGAAGTAACGGAAAGTAGTAGTAAGTTATTTTATAATTTAAATTATTTTTATTTTTAAACTAAAAAAAAATGTTTGTAGTTTAGTGTTTGTAGTTTAGTTCAAATATTTGTAGTTTAGTTCAAATATTTTTTATATTTTAGTATGTTTGCTTATTTTAAACTACTTGTTATGTTTGTTTATGCACAGTGTAAGATCTAAAGATTTAGTACCTTACGATTCAGAGTTATAAAGAACTATTAGAAAAATTCAAAAATAACAAAAAGAGATAGATCATTTTAGAAAAATAGCTTGCAACTTAAGTAATGCTGGAAATGAAAATGAACATCATTAGAGACCTTTAAGAGATTATGTTAATCCTACAACAGATGAAATTCATTTAAGTATACAAAACTCTGCTGTAGCGGCTAATTCATTTGAGCTTAAACTGCTATTATCAAAATGGTACAAACTAATCAGTTTGGCGGAACACCTACTGAAGATCCTAACTTACACCTTGCTAGTTTTTTAGAATTGTGTGCTACTTTTAAATATGATGGAATGTCAAACGATGTCGTCAGACATAGACTTTTTACTTTTTAATTGTGGGATAAAGCTAAGATGTGGTGAAACTCATTAGCACCTGGATCTATCAGAACTTAGGGAGACTTATCACAAAAATTTTTATCTAAATATTTCCCACCTTAAAAAATTGCTAAGCTTAGAAATGATATTACTTCTTTTTATGAGCTTAGAAATGATATTACTTCTTTTTATGAAGCCTGAGAAAGATTTAAGAATCTCCTTAGAAAGTGTCCACACCATGATGTTGATGTCACTTTTGGTTGAGGTTTAGTTTTCCCTCTTTAGTTGCCTAAGGTCTAGTCATAGGATTTTCTTGTTGACTATTTTTAGAAAACTAGAAAAGGAACCCTCACCATTAGAAATTTCAAACTCCTCTTTGCTCAACTTGAAGTTCCACATATTGGTCAAAACCTCTGACACTTAGTAGGTGGGGTCAGTATGGGGGATCTCAAGGAGAGTCCCTATAGGAATGTTTGACCTTAGGGTTGGCCCTGGGTGTTGGTCTGGAGCTAGTTCACTCGGATTTTCAATTCCGATGACCGACAGCTTCTTACGGACAAACTCCACACCAAAAATAGTGCCGACACTCATGTAGATGGTCCCCTAGACCAGCTAGCCCTATGCTAGGGTTTAGCTAAGACCAGTACATAGAGGACCCAAATGGGGATCTCATTGGTGCACAGCTCATACATGGTAAGAGCTTCACTAAACACCAATTATACCAAAAATACCCAACTTGACCTTTTGCTCATAAATCCACCCAAATTACCTAAACACCCCCAAATCCCAAAGTTGGCCAAAAATCCTAATTTCACCCAGAATGCCCAAATTTATTCAAAAATCATTTCAAACCATTTCAAAATACCCAAATTACCCAAAACCACCAAAAAATTCCAAATTTACCAAAATATCCCCAAAATTGCCAAAATTACAAAAAAACCCTTGGCCAAAAATACCCTTGGCACCCCAAACTTTCCCAAAGCCACTAGAATCACTCCAAATGTTTCCAAAACCAATTTGGACCCTCCAATTGACCCCAATTTGGCCAATTTGGCCATTTTGACCAAAATCCCTAAATTACCTTTAAGGGCCCAATTTTCCCAAATTCACCTTAAATGTCCATCAATTTTGACCCAATTTCCCTCAATTTCAATCCTAAACTCAAATTCATCTTTTATTTGATCAATAAAAACCAAATCCAAGCCTAATTGACCCATGCTTTGAGCTAAATCTTGATCTAAGTCAAACCCCCAATTTTGGCTGTATGACTTGATCCCACCAAATTTAACCCCATAGCCTACTTAATTTGCCTCAATTTGGGTCTTAAACTCTTCAAAATAGTCTTAAACTTTTCAAAACAGTCCTAAAAACCAAATTGAACCATTAATTGGCCTTGGTGAAGCCTCAATTTCATTTAAATTCAACCGAAATCCAAAAATCCCCAAAGTTGCCCCAAATTGGCTGTCTCCAAATTCCACCAAATTGAATGCCTTAACCCCAAAATTGACACCCAATTTATGTTGAAAACTTTTTATGACATTCATATGAACCATTTTCAACAATTTATTTGAACCTCACTCAACCTTAGCCCAACCTAGACCCAAGTCTAGCCCAATATGCCCAAGTTTACCAAAATCCCAAAATCCTTCATATTGAGCATCCAATTGGACTCAAAATCCTTTCAATCCTTCACCAAAAATATTTATTACAATCATCTACACAATGTTGATCAATCAATTGGGCCCAAATTCATGGCTAGCCTAACCCAAACCAAACTCTTAGCCATTCGTACTCAACGAACTCAAATTGAACCTACACACCAAAAATTGACTTAGCCATCCTAAAGTCACTAAATTAAGGTTCCCACAGCCGCTAATCACACCTTATTGACCAGGATAAACCCTTTTGGACCAACAATGGTGAGCTATGGACCAATGGGTCCCTAAATTAAGGGATCTTAGCCCATTTATGGGCCTTAACAAAATATCTCCCCCATCATCACTTATCATTGGGAGTAAATTATAATTAAACCTCCCCTCATTGGGAGTATCATTGGGAGTAAATTATAATTAAACCTCCCCTTGAATCACCTGACTCTTTGACCACCTCCCTTGGCCTTGTTGGCTAGCCTAGTGGCCGGAAACCCCAAAACTGAGAGCCCCAAGGCCAAATCAAACAAAATTTTAACCATAGAGGCCACCTCATCCCAATGGCTGCCAGCTCATCCCAATGGCTCTTTCGAGCTCCTCAGACCTCTACCTAAGCACCATTTTACACCCATCAAATTGCCCTGAAATCCCCCCTGAACTCCCCCCTAAGCTCCTCTTTTTAATTAGCCCCTCTATGGCCAAGAAAAGAGAGTGCTAAAAAATCCTTGGGGAAAATCTGTCCAATTGCTCTCAGACACTCTCCAAGAACTCCTAAGCTCAATGCCACCATTTTCCTCCATTGATCCCCACTGTGGAAGCCCAATTTTGAGCTCAAACTTTCAGTTCAAACCAGGAAATCTCTCCACAGTCCACAAAAATCAAATCAATTGTGCACACACCATTCCTAGAGTAAGAGGAGTTGATTCCCCATCAAACTCCCCACTGAAACAGCCTTTAGGGAAGCTCTAGACCAACACCTGAAATCGAGCTTGATCAAATTCATACCTAGACCATTCACCAAGGCTTAAGACTTCATCCAAAGGTTCGTTGGGACCAATCAAAGCTACCATAACCATCTGATTGAGGCCTCCACACTTAGAAAAAGGTATTGAACTCCAACCCTAAATCGAGCTTGTTTCGACCCTCCATACGTATTTACTATATTTCATACCGTATAAACCATATAAATGTATTCGTCTTGAGTAGATGAAGTTTTAGGAACAAATCCCATGCGATTTGGTTGAGTCTAGGCCAAGATCTTAAGGTTTTAGTGTGAACGGCTCATGGGTTAGGTCACTTGAGGATGAAACTGAGAGCCGTTCGATCGCGCGTGTATTCAATAGACAGAGGAGATCAAGCCAGACAGATCCATGGTGCATAAAGTGCGGTCCGCATGGAGGCTACATGGCTGGCTGCATCAAATGGCGAAGCGATGCGTGGACCCTTCGGAGCGGACGGGGATGAGTTGGTGCCGCATAGATAAGTAGAAAAATACGGATTTTTGAATTATTTTAAATGCCTAAAATTTAAAAATTCATATCTTTTTCTAGAAAAATCATAAAAATAAAAGAAAAAGCCCTTCTTGCTCAGTGAACAGAGGAGAATAATGTGGACTAAAAATAAAAATTATTTTCTGACTCCCTAATTTTTAATTTATTAAATACCCTCTATGGTATTTTAATTCTTCATGGCTTAAAAAATTTCACCATGACATGAGATTTTGAGGGTTAGTTCCTCATGACAGAGGCTATGTCTTCTAATTTTTCTAAGGTCAGAGGGCATCTCTATGCTTCTAACCCTAATTTTCAAGCTAAGGTGAACATTTTGGCTTATTTTAATTATATAAATCAAAATATCACTTGAAAAATGATGAGAAAAATTTTAGTAGGTTCCCTGTGGTCAGAGAAATCTAGGAAAAATATTGTGATGCTTTGAACCTTTTTTGTAAATTTTTATACATAGTTAAATGTAAATACCTTGTATTAATTTGTGTAAATTAAATACATATAAAAAATTAACAAAATCAACTCGACATTGTTTATAAAAATCATGTCTACCCATTATAAAAATATCAAAATTATTTGACTAAGTCTAGGCACTAAAATGGATTTCTTAAGGAAACCTTGCTTTTTGTATAAAAATAATTATATTAAATTAAATATGCTTCGAAAAATTATGAAAATTATTTTTCTGAATTATTTTTCTAAGTTCCTTGTGGTCAGGGGCATTTTATAAAAAATAATACAATTTTTTGTGAAAATATTTCATTTTTAAAATATACTTTGAATTAAAATAATTAAAATAATCAAAATTTTCAAAAATACAAAAAATAGTTTAAAATGAGTGGGAATGTACCCTGATCACTTAGAATTCATTAGGACATTTTTTCGTAATTTTTCTAAGTTAAAAATAAATTTAAAAGGCTTAAAAATGAATTTTTCATATTTTCTCACTAAAATAATTATATGAAATAAATTAAAAATAAAAAAAATATAAAATTTAATTCTCTAAGTTTTTGAACTCAGAGGAGTCTAATAAAAGTATAAAAATAATTTTTGTAATTAAAAAACAATTTTTTATTTAAATAAATCATGAAAATTTATCTAAAATTAAATAATAAAAATAGAAATTTGATTCAAATAATTATGAAATTTTGTCTAAGTGTTTCTATGACCTTAGGAAGCCTCTAATAATTTTTTCATAAATATAAATTTTATTTTGGATGATTAAATAAATTAACTTCTGAAAATCCTATTTTCTAAGTTTAAATAATTATCTAAATTAAATCAAATTTTGAGAGGTCCACATATCCTCCTCTAGCATTTTATTTACATCATCGATATAACACTTTAAACCCTCAAAATCATTTGAGTTATGTTTAAAGAGTTATGAGGTGAAGTGCCCCAAGGGCAAAGTGGTAATTTTAAGACTTTGGTGCCTTAGTCAAAATTTAGGGTTAACCAGGGAGAAATGGGTAACTTTGATCCTAATAAACATGTTTGGATGTTTGAAATACAATTTATAGATTAAATTGCCATTCCTGCAGGATCTATCCAGGTCCAACAGAAGCTCTTGGGCAAGGAGTACATTATCAGTGATAGATCTGCCCTTGACAAAAGCAGACTGATTTCACAGACAAGATTACCAAGATGAGGCTGAAGTCTACCAACTATGATCTTGCTAATTAGTTTACTGATGACAGAAGTAAGACTAATATGCCTAAAATCATTCCAGGTTTTATGAATAGTAGATTTGGAAATGAGATACTAATAGGCCTGAAATCATTCCAGGTTTTCTGAACAGCAGACTTGGGAATGAGAACAATACTAGTGACATTGTAGTTATGGGGGATGGATGAGCCTTGAAAAAAACTTTGAATAGCAGCAATCACTTCATTTTTGATGATTTCCCATGCTTTCTTATAAAAATCACTTGTAAAGCCATCAGGCCCAACAATTTTGGAACTACCCAACAATTTTGAAAATGTTTATACCTTGAAGAGCTTGCCAAATTTCAACCTCAATGGGAGGATAAGTCAGATTTAGATTGGAAATATAGTTAATCTCCTCAGTGGAATAGAAATTCTCAATATGAGATCTGTAGAGGTTTGATTGAGTTAATCTGTTGGAAATAAGCAACAACATCAAGGGCAATATAAGCATTATTAGAAATCCATGTTCCATTAGAATTTTGGATCTTATGAATTGTATTGCATTGTCTCTGTCGGCACTATTTTTGGTGTGGAGTTTGTCTGTAAGAAGCTGTCGGTCATCGGAATTGAAACCCCGTTGCCCGCTTCGGAAGGACGTTAAAAAAATTTAGTTTTGAAAAAGATGAAAGGATAAACTCCCAGCAAATGGTGTCATAAGCTTTTTTTTATATCCAAATTATAGATTAAATTGCCATTCCTGCAGGATCTATCCAGATCCAATAGAAGCTCTTTGGCAAGGAGTACATTATCAGTGATAGATCTGCCCTTGACAAAGGCAGACTGATTTTCACAGACAAGATTACCAAGATGAGGCTGAAGTCTGCCAACAATGTTCTTGCTAATTAGTTTACTGATGATAGAAGTAAGAATAATAGGCCTAAAATCATTCCAGGTTTTCTGAACAGTAGATTTGGGAATGAGAACAATACTAGTGGCATTGAAGTAATGGGGGATGGATGAGCCTTGAAAAAAACTTTGAATAGCAGCAATCACTTCATTTTTGATGATTTCCCATGCTTTCTTATAAAAATCACTTGTAAAGCCATCAGACCCAACAATTTTGAAAATGTTTATACCTTGAAGAGCTTGCCAAATTTCAACCTCAATGGGAGGATAAGTGAGATTTAGATTGGAAATATAGTTAATCTCCTCAGTGGAATAGAAATTCTCAATATGAGATCTGTAGAGGTTTGATTGAGTTAATCTGTTGGAAATAAGCAACAACATCAAGGGCAATATAAGCATTATTAGAAATCCATGTTCCATTAGAATTTTGGATCTTATGAATTGTATTGCATTGTCTCCTATATTTGATGTAGGCATGGTAGAACTTTGTGTTCCTATCCTCATCTTTGAAATGGTTAATAGAGGCTTTTTGTCTAAGGAATTTCTCTTATCTATCAATGGCAAGGTGTAATTTTTCTTGAGCAGCCAGTAATAGATTCTCCTCCCCACCATCCTTCAAAGCTAATGTCTCCAGCTCTAAAACTTCTTTTTCAGCAGCTTCCACAGCTTTAAAGACATCCCCAAACGACTTCCAACCCAAGCTTTCAGAAATTTGCTAACCTTCACATGCAGGAAGACCAGTTTAGACCAGGGATCAAGATTCACATTAGATTTCCAAGCACCTGCCATAGTGTTGAGAAAAGAGAGGTGATCATACCACATGTTGAGATATCTGAATGGAGAGGGAGAGGTGTAAGATTTAGAGGCAGTATTGAAATAAGAAGGGGTTTGTGGTCAAATCCTGCAAGACTAAAGTGAGTAACAGTAGTGTGCAAAAAATGTTGACACCAAGAGTTATTAAACAGAATCTTGTCAAGTCTTTCCCATATAATACCCCTCTTCCAAATGAACTCTGGTCCCTTATAACCAATATAAAAAATACCAGCTTTTAAGATATTATCAGAAAAGAGGTTCATTTTAGCAATATTTTGGGGTCTCCCACCAGTCTTCTCTGCAGAATGAGTGATGCAATTAAAGTCACCACCAACTAGCCAACAAGAATCCAATTTTTTACTAATATCATGTAGGCAAGCTCAGAGACCTCTCCTTTTAGTTTTGGAGCACTCATTTTCAAAGGTTTTTGTTCTATTAATATTTTTTTGTCAATGAGGACTAACCTTACTACAGTGAGGACAGTAGTAAGGTTTTTGTTCTATTAATATTTTCTGATCTCCTGTCTGTAAAATATCCAATTTTTATTGTTGTAATTAGCAAAATGATAAAAACCAGTAAATTTAGAGAGGATCTATTGTGGATGTTTATGAACTAATGTTCTAAAATGGCAATACACCAAATTTTGTGCTTTTTTTAAGATGGCAAATTCTTTTCAAGGAAGAAGGGTGGGCAATACCCCTTATATTCCAACAAAGAAAATTGATCATGTTGAAGAGGGTGGATGAAAAGAAGGCTGAGATCTTGATCTAGTCCTTCCTCTATTAAATTGGATGGGTGACTTTTTAATAGGAGTTTGGGAGTTGTCCTTCTTGTACTCTTCTGTCAAAGTCTTCTTTTCTTCCACTGTGGATTCATTTTTCTTTTTTGCTTTTTGAACTTGCCAATATTTTTCCAATACTTGATTCATTTCCACCATTAGGTCTTCAGTTGGAACCAGGGATTCCCTTGGGGTGACTGAAAGCTCACCCATCTGTTTTTCAGGAACGTTAGGAACTTTACTTGATGGAGGAGGAACAACTGTACTGCATTCTCCCTCTTCAGTTTCTACAGAATGTATAGGAGCTGGGGTAGATTTAGGTGGTTCTATGAGTGATTGTTGTTTGCTGGATGGGGCTTCATTAACTGAATTTAATTGAGGTTGTTTTCCCAACTGAGCTGAAGAGGGGACTGCAATAGGAATCACAGGGGTTGTGATCCCAGCTGTGGAAGCAGTGCCATTCACAAAATTATTAACAGCTTTTTTCTTGTTGGTAGGATGCAACCTATAACATCCATCAATTGTATGCCCAAACATCCTGTAGTGAGGGCAGTAGTAATTTTTTTGTTCCATTACTATTTTTTGCCAATTTCCTTCATTTTTGGATCCAATCCAAATTTCCTCAACCACAGAGAGAGAGTAATATCCCTCTCTACTAGAATTCTTGCCACAGATGGTCTAGAGAGATTGAATGTAAAGAAATCCATCTTTAATGGTCTTCCCAAAGCAAAGCCAATGTTAAACAGAACCTTATGATTGAAGAAATGCAGTGGAAGCCTTGGAAATTTAAACCAAATAGGAACTATGGGGGGGGTCTTTGCTAGGATCAAAGTTAGGTGTCCACTTAAATATCTTCATGGGGATTCCATCTAATAAAAATTTTTGCTTACCAAACAATCTATCATAATCCTCCTCTAAAGCCAATTTAATCATGATATGCCTACCATCCACTAGCCTCAACTGCCAGGCACCAGTAAATGGAAAATTATCAAAGAATTTTTTCACTATTTCCATTTTAGGATGCCCAAGCCGGAATTTACCATTGAGAATAAACTTGCAATATGTCTTTAGAGAGGTTAACTCCTTCTAATTACAGAAAATAGCAAGTTTACCTTCTTTAACCTCTAAAGGGTTAATAAGAGGGCAAGGTTCTTTACACATAGCAGCATCATGGAAGGATAGAAGAAAGACCAAAATTTTAGCATCCTGAGAAGAATCCAGCCCTTTATCCACCACCCCAGCATAAGTTGCCTTGGTATAATGTGAGTTAGTTTCAATATCAATAGGAGTATATTCAGCCATGTACTTCCCAGAAAAGAAGCAAGCAGAGGACAAAACACAAAAATAGAAGGTTCCAATCAATGGAACAATAAAGTTTAAAAACCAGCAAGCCTGGGAAGGAGTAAATCTCAAAGAAAACACTATAAAATGAAAACCAAGAGTAAGAAACAAAGGAAAAGAGACAGGAGAGAGCAGAAACACCACCAAAGTAAGATCTCCAACTAGCCATGTGGCAGAAACCCTAGCAGAGCACCCAGAGAGCCAGCTGCCACCATCCTGTTCATATATATATATATATATATAAGGCTTATATTTGGTGATATTTCACTTTAAAAAAAGGTATTTTCATGTTTTTTTTTTGCAGATATACTAATTCTATAAATTTGGAGCACAAAATGCAAAAAAGACAAAATTTAGAGTCAAAAGGTGGTGTTTTCAAAAAATTTGACTGATGCCTAGGCGTCTGAACTGACACCTAAGTGCCAGAATCCAAAGAAGACTGCACCTAGGCACCAGAGATGATTATTTTCACAAATGCATTGAATTTGGATAGATTTTGATGAGGTGCCTATGGAGACTTTTGTGACATTCATCCTTACATTATAAAAGAGTGTGTATGAAGAGGAAGAAAGTGAGAAATTTCTTCTTCCTTACATTTCTAGGAGAGATTTGTATGTTATTATAAAGAGAGAAAGAGATTCAATTGAACTTCAAGGGATTTGCTTGGGAAAGAGATTGATTTAAGTTGTTTTAATTTTTTTTCTTTTTTGTAAATTTATTTTTATATATAAAATCCATGTTGCATTGTATCTTCCTCATGAATTTTGAGTAGATTTCCTTGTCCTTCTCCCTACAAAGAGATATGGTCATGTGAAGAATCAAGACTATTGTGCAATAGTTTAATTTCATAATTTTGATGATTCAGACTTTAAACTTCATTTATTTTTTGATCTGGCCAATTGATTTATTAAATTTTTTTTTGAAACATATGATTTGAGAGAGCTATGCTTTCTACAATAAAGTAAGAATTACATTTGATTTCATTAATGAGAATATAATACATGGGGTTGAGTGCAAATAAATAAGGAAATATTCATTAATGAGCGTAGAATTAGAGATTTTAAGCTGACAGACTAAAATTCCCAATTTGGTCCAGGCATTTGAGCAGACAGACTAAAATTCCCAATTTGGTCCAGGCATTTGGAAATTAAAGCGAGGCGTTAGCCCTCCGACGAGGGGAATGTGGGAACTTTAGAGTGAGAGCCAGTATCTTTCTAGCCTAACTGCAGATTTAGTGATTAAACAATGGATTGGCCAATATTCCTTGTCGCTTGTAAAAATGATAAATAATATAATTGCTCTTATTTAACATAATGCATTTTTCTTCAATTTGATAATTCACTGACTATAATCTCATTGTAAGGGAAGGATACTTTATTAAATTTGAACACTTCATCACAAAATGTATGTAGTTTTTAGTGAATTTAGATTTGAAGTTTAGAGATTAGTGTAGTAAATGTAATTTTTTAGTGGTATTACAAAAATTTTGACCTGTTTTCTTACTTAAGTCTTAAATAGTTTAAATATTGTGCTTTTGCGTCATTAACATAATAAATTTTTACATCCCTGTGGGATCGATACTTAGGAATCCATTAGAGACCTTTATTACTTGAGCGATACATATACTTGTGTTTGCATCCTAGTGATGAATTGAAATTGAAAGTACACCTTAATTCATTAGAAGTGGCAACTTTAAATATTTTAAAAGAGAAAGCTTATTATACTGAAGTAATTTTTATTGTGATTGATCAGCATATTTTTGACATAGCTGTATTCTGTGTTGTGGTGTTGAAAAACATTTATAACGCACAAAAATTGCTCATCA
This sequence comes from Phalaenopsis equestris, assembly GCF_001263595.1. Lineage (NCBI taxonomy): Eukaryota > Viridiplantae > Streptophyta > Magnoliopsida > Asparagales > Orchidaceae > Phalaenopsis > Phalaenopsis equestris. The sequence continues at coordinate 42,963 of NW_018164757.1, read as the reverse complement.
ATTAGCTAGCCTTGACAACATTAATGAGTTAGTCAACTTTAACTTCATGTGTGGCATTCAAAAAAAGAGTCAAGCAATGACCTACTCTATGGAGTTTTTATATAGAGATAACCTTATCTTAGTCTTACTCAACCAAGCTGTTAGTTTTGTTGGGGTTGGATGCAGACCAACCAAAACTGATAAGCTTTGAAGAAAGGAGCAAACAGTTCATTGGTGTGCGATAAGTTGGACTGAGAGAAAGTTAATGGGAGGTTTACTTTAACTCAAAATTACCAGTTTAAAGGATTAATCCACAAAACCTACCTTTACTGGATTAGATTAATCAACCTGAGCACATCATGATTGTGTCATTTAGAGGAAAAACTTATGGAGAGTTTAAATAGGATCAAACTATGCCTTGCAAACCTTTTATATTGTGCAATGAGCAGCCTGGATGAGACCAATACATACTTTGACTCAGATTTACTAACTCAATGGATTGATGATTGCAGAAAAGTCAATCAACCTAATAACATTATGTTGGTGTCATGTGGGGCATACACCAACTTCCAATGGACCTAAAGAATGATCAAATAAAACGGATACATTAGGCTTAACTAAACAAATACATGTATGATTTGCCACATCTCAGGTTTACTAGCTTAGAGGAATGACAATTAAAATTAATCATATCTGATTAAATAGACCAACTTGACTTGTTGGGCATGTTCCAACCTTTGATGGATCAAAAGAAAATTTCTTTTGGTGCTTGAAAGAATAAGTTATAGAGATAATTTGCCAAAAGGATTGATCTCCAGAACCAACCTGACTATTCTAAGGTCAATCAACACGGTCCCATCTTGCTGGTATCATGTGAGGCATGCTCTAACTTCGACGGACCTGAGGAAGTGCAAGCGGGACTCATTATCATTGCATTTGTGTTAGATTTTTATTTTGTTAGATTGATTTGTTAAACTGATGTATTAAAACATTATCAAATTTTTAGATAACATGGAGTTCTCCAGCTATATTTAGATGTAGGACAATGCATGGAGCATTACACCTTATCCAATAATGACTGGAACAATCTGAAGACCAAGAGAGGTTTTATTATTTGAATGTCATGGTTTTGATTATTATGCTTTGTTTATTTTGAAAAAAATTGTTGATTAATTTTATGAATGTTTGTTTTCGAGATGCTTATTATTTTAGAAAAAAATGTCTCTTCATTTTTTTTGTTTGATTATTTGATAGGTTTGATTTGATTCTTTTGAAGGATTTTGGCAAGAAAATTTTTAGGATGACAAGTACTGGGACTCACGTCCAACCTAAGGGGAGATAAGAGTGATTAGATCAAGTTAGAAACCACATAAACTCACATTTAACTTTAAAACTAATTGAAGAAATATTTGGTTTGATTAACCCGAACACATAAGGATAGAAAGCATTGGGACTCACATCCAAACTAAGAGGTCAATAGAGTGATTTTATCAAGTTAAAAAGCAAGAGGATTCACATCTAATTTGAGAGATAATCATTCACCTCGCTTTTGTAGAGGTTAATCTGTATCACTTATACAAGCTCAAGCCCCAACCCTTTGGCTGAGTTAGTTGAGAAGCTTTGACTAAGTGAAAACATCAATTAACCATTAAGGGTAAGACATGCCCTATGTCACTTGAGTAAGCTTAAAAATGTTAGGATCCACTATGACCATCAAACTTATCTTAGGAAGGGGATGTACCCAAATTGACTCCATAGCCACACTAGTGGCTTTTTTTAGCGCTTCCAAACCCTTAATTTTAGATAAAACCCCTAATTTATCTTTTTAAGCCTAAAAGAGATAAAATCACCATATGGTCAACCCTGGTCAATGATGGTCAACCCATAATAATATGGACAATTTTTTATTCTCTTAAATGATTAATTAACTAAATAAGTAAAAGAATGAATTTAAGACCCATTAATCTTAGGTTTAGGCCAAAACCCTAATCCAATGCTTAAAATCTAAACACCTAGCCCATGGCTCAAGTCCATGGATTAAAGCCCATGTCCTAATCCAATGCTTAAAATCTAAACACCTAGCCGATGGCTCAAGTCCATGGTCCAAGCCCATGACCTAAAGGGTCACCCATTGACTTGCACAAACCCACCCAGGATTTGAATAACATATGCATTATCTAAATGCTAATAAAATTAAAAAAAAAATAAAAATGAGAGAAGGGACAAAGGGAGTTATTTCTACCCACTTTCTCCTTAAACTTGGCATTCTAGTCCATGTAACACATGTCCCTTCATGTTTGGGTCAAGGAGAAGTTCTGTCAAGCTCAACCACCCCACCTCTTCCCCTTTCCAATGTCTAAAAGCCATGGATTCCTCCCTCTTCCTCCATTGGAGCCAACATGGACAAAATTGCCAAAAGAGGAATCCTCTCCTTGATTTATGAAAACATATCAGAGAAGAAAGGGGGTCTTCCCCATAATAAGCTTTGCCTCATCCAAGCCTCCCATGGAATTTAAAAGGGCAAGCTTGAGAGCCCCAAAAGAAGGAAATTCTTACCTAAGCTTCCAAACCTCTAGCCCTCTTGAGAGAAAAACTTCTCCAAGACATAGAAAATAGATTCCTCATCTCTCTAAGGCCTCAAACCCTCCGTGAAACATTAATTTTCCATTCCAAATCCAAAGCAATTTTTGGGTATGATATATACTCCACCAAAGCTTTAAATTAAACCTTCCGAAAGCCTTCTTGAACCTTACAAAGACATTTCCCATAAAAATCAAGCCTTCCTAAGGCCTCCAACCTATTCTAAGTTGAAGTCGAGCCACTACTCAACCAAGGATTTACATAGGCTTGATTTCATTTCAAATCAAACTAAGGAGAAGTTTCAAAAGGTCTCCATGAACGTTTCTATAAACCCCAATTGAGACCACACCTCTTGGGCAAAGGTATGCATCATAACCCCATCAAGTTGCTATAATTTCAAGTAAGTTAGACCCATTTGGAATGAATTTTTCTCAACCAATTTCAATGATTGAAGAGAATTCATTAGGCCAATTGGTAGATTCTCGAAGATCATTAGAAACTTTGAATGCCATAAATAATAAGCCAAATAACTCATATTTAAACTATTATAACCCAGGTTGAAAAAACAATCATAACTTTAATTGGAATAATAATAGTTCATGTGGTTTTAATCAGCTATGGGGAAACAACCAAGTAAACCCATTAGGAAACTAGATCAACCAAGGTAATAGTAATTATAAACCTACTTATCCTCCAGGTGTTAAAAATAATCAACAATTTAAGGAGAAAAAATTATCTATAGAAGAAGTGGTGTTATAAATGAGAAATCAGTTACAAAGTCAAGGAACTACAATTAAAAATATTGAGAATCAACTAATACAAATAATAAATTCATTAAATAATATATTACAAGGAACACTTCCTAGTAATATAAAAGTAACTCCAAAAAACCAGAATAAAGAGCAAGTAAAAGCCGTTCAACTTAGAAGCGGAAGAGAGTTGGAAGGTAGAGTTCAAAAAGAGATTGAAGTAGAGAGAGAAGAAATTGAATAGCCTAAAGAGGACGCTCCAAAAGGTTTAGAGAGATCTATTTTTCTACTAAAAATTGACTTGGAAAAACCACCACCTCTATTTCCTTAGAGACTTTGTCAACAAAATTAGGGTAAACAATTTTCAAAATTTTTGGAAAACTTTAAAAAGTTTACGATTAATATTTCATTTGTTGAATCCTTAGAACAAATGCCAAGTTATGTGAAGTTTATGAAGGATATTCTTAACAAGAAAAGGAAGTTCAAAGATAACGAGATTGTTGTACTTAGTGAGGAGTGCAGTGCTATAATTCAAAAAATGCTTCTTGAAAAGCTTAAAGATCATGGTAGCTTTATAATTCCATGTGTAAGAGGAGACAGATTTTATGGGAGTGCTTTATGTGATTAAGGTGTAAGCATTAACCTTATGTTATTATCAATACTTAAAAGATTGGGAATAGGAGAAATATCCCCTAATACTGTAACTTTACAGTTAGCAGATTGTTCAATTACATATTTTTAAGGGAGTTATAGAAGATGTTTTAGTGAAAGTGGATTGATTTGTCTTTCCTGTTGATTTTATTGTGTGTGATATGAATGAAGATAAATAGATACCTATCATTTTAGGGAGACCTTTCCTAGCTACAAGAAGACGAATGATAGATGTTCAGAAATGTGAATTAACTATGTGTGTCAATGATCAAACTGTTACCTTTAATATTTAAAAATCAATGAAGCATCCTGCAAAAGGTAAAGATGATGAATGTTATTGAATGGATGTAATAAGATATCTGAGTGAATTTCATTTCAAAATAACTTATGAAGAGAAATTTGAAATAAAAGTGTTGGAACATGAGCAAGAAGACAAATTAGAGCAATCTGAAGATTTTTATAATTATTTTCGAGAAAATTTTGAAGTTTTGGACACAACGGAAAAGATAAATCTTTTTGTCCATCGATTAACAAAACCTCCTGAAATTGAGTTGAAGTTACTTCTTCAACATTTAAAATATGCCTTTCTAGGTGATTTCTCAAAATTACTTGTTATAATTTCCTTAAATTTAACTATAAAAGAAGAAAAGAGTTTAATGAAAACTTTGAAAAATTATAAGAAAGCCTTTGGATGGATAATTGTTGATATTATAGGAATCAATCCTTCAATTTGTATGCACAGAATTCATATTGAAGAGAATTACAAATCCAAGTCTGATCCTTAAAGGAGATTGAATATGGTTATGAAAGAAATTGGTAAGAAAGAAATTTTAAAGTGGTTAGATGTTAGAAATATCTATCCTATTTCAGATAGTGCATGAGTTAGTCCAACTCACTTCATTCCTAAGACAAGGCAGAGACTGTGACTATGAATGAATGTCGACACTATTTTTGGTGTGGGGTTTGCCCGTAAGAAGTTGTCGGTCATCAGAATTGAAATCCCGTTGCCCGCTTTGGAAGGACGTTTTAAAAATTTTAGTTTGAAAAAGATGAAGTCAAACTGATCCCATAATTTTCATAGTTTAGATGAAAGAGCGCTTTACCTCAAATGCTGTATCTATCCCG
>NW_018164757.1:35305-35664 GCF_001263595.1 Phalaenopsis equestris | reverse complement strand
TATTTCAGAGGGGGAATTGATGGGGGTTTGGCTTCTTTCATTGTTGTGAAGGTGAAGGGCCAATTTATTTGGAGTTTGGTGCTTTGTAGGTTGGGATTAAGATTTGTCCTGGTTTCGGGCAGGAATTCAAGCTTAAAATCGGATTGCCATGGTGGATTTGAGAGAGGGAAATGAATTGCAATGTACTAAGGGTCTCTTAGGGAAGCTCTCTGAGGAGTTTGGAAGACCTTGGTGAAATTTTTTACCCCTCCCTATTCATGGCCGTGGGGGGTAGATTTTAAAGAAATTGGACAAGGGGAGGCTTGGCTGGCCAATTGAGGGGTTAGCCCCACTGCTTAGGTGTCAAGCAGAGGAGCTCT
>NW_018164757.1:33810-34840 GCF_001263595.1 Phalaenopsis equestris | reverse complement strand
ATGAAATTTGGTGTAAGAGACCATGAGGAACAACTTTCATGAAGGGTGAAAGTCATTTTGAGGTCAATTGGTTAATCAATTTGGTGGATTTTTTATTTTTGACCCATTTTAACTATGGAATTTGGTGGGTCAAACTTGGGCTAGCCATGGGTTAAGTCCAAATTAATTGTTGTGTTTGGTGTAAAATATAATAATGAACAATTTTTATGAAGGATGAAAATTGTTTTGAAGTTGATTTGGTGAATTTTAATGAAATTTGGATTTAGACCCAATTTAGGCATATGGATCTAATGTGGGTCAAACTTAAGCTAGCTTTGGGCTAAGCTCAAATTTATTGTTGGTTTTGGTCACAAATGACCTTATAAAGGATTTTCAACAAAAATTGGATGCCAATTTGAGGTTTAAGGCATTCAATTGTTGAGATTTGGGGTGTTAGCCAATATTAGGGCTAGTTGGGGGTTTTGGTCAAAAGTGGTCAAATTGACCAAATTGGACCAAGGTGTAGTGGGACAAATGAAATTGGAAATATTTTGGATTTATTGGGATTTTTTGGGAATTTTTGGAATTTTGGATTTTTGGGTCATGGAGGGGCATTTTGGTAATTTGGCCATTTTTGTCAGTTTTGGCAAATTTGATGGACCAATTGAGCCTGGATTTGGTTGAGGTTGGTCATATAAAAAGTGAATTTGAGCTTAGGATGGGAATTGGGGTTAGTTAAAATCAAATTGATAAACATTTGGGGAATTTTGGGTCTTTAAAGGACAATTTTGGGATTTTGGTTAAAGATGGTCAAATTGGCCAAATTGGATCATGTGATAGTTGAAAGAAATAAAATTGGGAATATTTGGAATTTATTGGAATTTTTTGAGAATTTTAGAATTTTTGGGATTTTGGGTTAAAGGAGGGTCCAAGGGCATTTAGGTAATTTGGGGGTGTGTCTGGGGCAAAAGACCTAAGATGAGCATTTCAAGTAGAATTGGATAGATATCCATTTTAAATGAACCATGGATCAATGAAATCCTTCATTTTG
>NW_018164757.1:33397-33739 GCF_001263595.1 Phalaenopsis equestris | reverse complement strand
GACCAACATCCAGGGTCAATCCTAAGGTCAAATTAAATCATCACAAGTTCATCAGAAGGCATTGATGGCTGCATAATTTGTCTAGGAGGTTTGCCGAAGAAGGCATCCATTTGAACATCAATCGATTAGTCATCCATTTGAACATCAATCGATTAGTCGAGCCAACGGGCCGAGCCTAGACAAGCTTGAACTCGAATTCATGGCTTGATAAGATCTACTCACGAGCTCGTTAACGAGTCAAGCTTGATCCAGCTCGCAGGCCTGCGTGGGTCACATCCCTAATCAAGCGGTGATTCGAGCACACCGTACGTATTGGTGTTGATCGACAAGATCAACAAGACC
>NW_018164757.1:33038-33297 GCF_001263595.1 Phalaenopsis equestris | reverse complement strand
TTCACCATTATGCTGTAAGGAGGTAGTTGAATGGTTTCCTTTTCGTTCTTTTTCTGAATTTTTATTTATTGTAACTTCTCGGGAGAAGACGGTTTTCTTTGGAAATGTATAATAAGCAGCATCTTCATGAATACCAACCTCATGTACTAAAAATGGCTCTAGATCTCCTTTAATGCAATATTCTTATTTTTCTTTGTAGTATTTGATGCATTGGTGTAGAGACGATGGAACCATGTTATTCTCATGAATCCAAGGTCGA
>NW_018164757.1:32208-32494 GCF_001263595.1 Phalaenopsis equestris | reverse complement strand
TCTTCTTGAATTACAATTTGTTTTCCTTTATCCGTTGGAGCTGTTCTTGGAGGTAACATTTTTCCGCTCCTTAAATTTATTTCTGCGATTTCTTCTTGAGATGTTGCTGCTAAATTTTCCAATGTATCTTCTTTATCAGAAAGTTTGAAGTTGAGTATTAATGGCGTGCCATGGCACTCGAGGATTGGTTCCTCACTTCCGATACTATCGTAAGCGGTATCATCGAAGTCTTCTTTAGTATTGAATGTATTAGACTCAAGTATGATTTGAGGATCATTTTGAGGAT
>NW_018164757.1:0-32086 GCF_001263595.1 Phalaenopsis equestris | reverse complement strand
GGGTTCGAGGATTTTCTCTCTCGACTCCGAGACTCCATATCTAGTAGAGGGAGCCCCTATCCTACCCCTAGTGCTATCAACAAAATTCTTCTTTCTCTTTATCTTGTTTGTTTTTGATGATGATGTTTCTTATGACGAAATTTCCATCTCTGATCTGACGGATTGAAGATTCTGATATGTAGTCTGTATGGAAGCGTTCTGGATCTGTTTTATCATTTTCTTGGAGGATTTACTCCATGTTGTATCCCACCTATCTTTGGTAGATGAGGAAGATCCTTCTGATGATTCCTGTATATGATCCAGGACTTTCTTGAGCTTGTTCCAAGTTGAACTCCATCCGCCCTCTTTAGTGTACGGATCAAGTTGGGAGATTGGTTCATCTGAAATCACATTTATCGAACCTTTTTCAGGTTCTTTTAAATATTCTTTCGGGATAGAGATATTCCCTTCTTTAATGTTCTTCTCAAGCCAATCCTTGAAAACAAAACATTCTTCAATTGTATGCCCCAACATTCTGTGATACGAATAGTAATTTGGCTCATTTTTCTTATTAACTTCTTCAGGATTCTTTGGTTCTGGAAGTTTGAATTCTGGATTCTTCATCAGACTCTTGAACATTTTGGAGATAGCTTCATTCTTGAAAGAATATACTATCGCCCGGAAAGAGTATACTATCGCCCGTCTTTCTGCGAAGGATACCTTTCTTCTTTGAGACGACTCTCCTTGAAATGGTTGTTGACTAGACTGGCTAGTCTGTTTCTGAGTTTATTGAGATGAAGGCGGACGAGGATTTTCTGCATATATCTTCATTGGTTGTTTCCCTTTATCGATGGTTGCAACTGTTCCAGATTATAGAAAATTAAATCTCGCTACTATAGAAGATCATTTTCCACCGCCCTTTCTAGGCCATATGTTGGATAAACTAGTTGGGCATAAATACTTTTTTTTTTTTGGATGAATATACTGGTTATCACCAAATACAAATAGCTCTTGAGGATCAAGAGAAAACAACTTTTACCAGTCCTTATGGTGCATTTGATTTTAGAAGAATGCCCTTTGATTTATGTAATTCCCCTTCTACATTTCAAAGATGTATGATAGCAATTTTCTGTGATTTAATTGACGAAGGAATTGAAGTTTTTATGGATGATTTTTCGGTGTTCAAGATTTCATTTGAATCATGTTTAGAACATTTATTATAAGTTATTAAGCACTGCAAAGAAATAAATTTAGTCCTTAATTGGAAAAAAATTCAATTTATTGGTAGCAGGAGGGATTGTTTTAGGACATCACATATCAGAAAATTGTATGGAAGTAGATCCTAAAAAAATTCAAGTGATCATTAATTTATCTCACCCAACAAATGTGAAGGACATTAGGAGTTTTTCAGGACATGCTAGATTCAACAGGCGATATATGAAAGACTTCTCCAAAAATGCTAAGCCTCTTATATGAAAGACTTCTCAAAAATTGCTAAGCCTCTATGCCATTTACTTGAAAAGATGTAATTTTAATTTTGATAAGGAGTACCTAAAACCTTTTGAACTATTAAAAGAGAAATTAGTCACTGCACCAATTATTGTTTCACTAGAATGGGAAATTTTTTTTTTAATTAATGTGTGATGCAAGTGATTATGCTATTTGAGCTATTTTAGGACAAAAATATGATAAGATTTCCAAAGTAATTTACTATACTAGTAGAACTCTAAATGAAACTCAAATTAATTATACCACAATTAAGAAAGAGTTATTAGAAATAGTTTATGCTTTTGATAAATTTAGATTATACTTAATGGGAACAAAATGTATTATGCATACAGATAATTCTACTATTAAATATTTAATTAAAAAGAAGGATGCAAAGCCAAGACTGATAAGATGGATTCTTCTTATGTAAGAATTTGACTTTGAGATAGTAGAAAGGAGAAAGGATGGGAGCTGAGAATCAAATTGATGATCATCTGTCCAGGCTTGAATTAGAGAAACCACTTAGGTTTGAAAAGAAAATTGATGAATGTTTTCCAGATGAAAAAAGATGAAGAATTGTTCAATATTAATGAGTGGCATGTTCCATGGTATGCCGACATTGTGAACTTTATTGTTAGTGATATTTTACCTTATGGGCTGACATACCAATAGAAGAGGAAATATTTATCTGAAGCTAAGTCTTTTTTTTGGATGACCCATTTTTATATAAACAAGGAAATGATCTAATTATTCAAAGATGTGTCCCTTTAGAAGAAACTTATGAAATTATCCAAAAAAGTCATAATTCTGATTTTAGGGGACATTTTAGTGTTGATAAAACAACATACAAAATTTTGCAATTTGGATTTTTTTGGCCTACAATCATTAGAGATTTTAATGCTTATATCAAAACTTGTGATTGTTGTCAATGAGTAGGCAATATTTCTAAGAGAAATGAGATGCTCCTATTGACCTCACTTTTGGTTGAGGTCTAGTTTTTCCTCTTTAGTAGCTTAAGGTCTGGCCATAGGACTTTCCTGTTGACTATCCTTAGAGGACTAGAAAGGAACCCTCACCATTAAAATTCTAAACTCTTCTTTGCTCAACTTGAAGTTCCATATACTGGTTCTAACCTCAAGCACTTAGTAGGTGGGGTCACTATAGGGGAGCTCAAAGAGAGTTCCCATAGGACTGCTTAGCCATAGGGTCAACCCTATGGTGGTGTGGTCTTGGTTGCTCTCACTCACACACTTGCACATTACATTTCTACTCACTACCTTAAACCTGAACCTACTTGATTTTGATCCCTTATCCCTGACCCCTTAACCTTCTGGGAGACTCATGTAGATGGTCCCCTAGACCCATAAGCCCTAGGCTAGGGTTTAGCTAAGACTAGTACATGGAGGACCCAAAGTAGAGGATTCCATTAGTCCATAGCTCAAATAAAGTGCTTAACACCTTATTTTCACCAAAATACCAAATTTAGACTTTGCCCCCCTTATCTACTGAATTTACCAAATTGCCCTTGAAACTTCAAAATTCCCAAAATTACCCAAAATACCCAAATTTGTACAAAAATCATGTCAACCCACCCAAATTTCCCAAAACCTCCCAAATTGCCCAAAACCTTCAAAATCATTTCAAATGTCCCCAAAACCAATTTCGACCATCTTGACCAAAAGCCTCAAATTGCCATTAAAGGCTCAATTACCCAAATTCACCCCAAATATCCACAAATTTGATCCTAATTTTCTCCAATTTTAATTCTAAACTCAAATTTATCATGACCAAACTCAATTCAAACCAAATCCAAGCCCAATGATCCACATTGGAACCCAATTTTAGTTTAAGTCAAAAAAGCCCCAATTTGATCCAAAATCAAAATCTCACCCAATTGCCTCAATTTTGCATCATAAACTCTTAAAAAAACTTCTACAAACCAAATTAAACCTTCAATTTTTACAAACCAAATTAAACCTTCAATTTTCCTTGGTCAAGCCCCAATTTTACTCAAAACCAACTTGGACCCCCCCCCCCAATTTTACCCCAATTTAGCCATGCCTTCAAATGTCACCAAATTGAATGCCCAAATCCCAGAATTGACACCCAATTAATATTGACAACTCCTTATAACATCCTTCTAGACCATTTTGAACTCTCAATTTGGTCTTTGCCCAACTCTAGCCTAACCTAAACCCAAGTCCAACCCAGCATCCTCAAATTGATCAAATGCTCAAAATCCTTTAAATTGACCCATCAAATCAATTCAAAATCACTCCAAATCTTTTCTAAACTCTTTATAACAATCATCTACACCAAGTTGCTCAATCAATTGAGTCTAATGTCATGGCTAGCCCAACCCAAACACAACTTCAAGCCAATTTGACCCAAATTGAACCCATGCACCAAAATTGACCCAGCCATGCCAAATTGATCAATCCAAAGCTTCTATAGCCAACTTCTAGACCCTTATGGAACAATGGTCCCCTAATTTAATGGATTTCACCCCATTTATGGCCTAACTCAAAATATCCTTGCCATCATGCCTTGCCATTAGGAGTTAACCATCATTAAACACCACCCGACCTCCCTAAGCCAAAAAATAACTGAACCCTATTCAGCCATTACCTCAGTCACCAGAAACAGCTAGCCCAAGGGAGCCCCAAATAGCAAAAACCCAAAATTAAACCACCCTAACTTGGCTCACTCCAATTGGATGCATGTGTCTTTCTTCCTTCCACCTCAGCAAGCTTTAGCACCCATCAAACCCCCCTGAGCTCCACCAGGTAGGCATGGCTTTAAATTGACCTCTCCAAGGCTAAAGAAGAGAGAGCTTGAAATCATGGGAAAACTCTACCAAACTCTCACCAGCCTCTCCCAACCTTCTCATGTTCATTCCCCTTGCTCTCAGCCACTCACAATCACCCCACAAAGCCAATTTCTTCATTTAAATTTACCCCAAAACTAGCACAGATTTTCCCACACCTCCACAGTGCACCAAAGTTCAACTAACTGTGCTCACACCACCACCAAAGTGAGAGGAGTTGACTCCCCACAAAAGCCCCATCACAGAGAGCCCCTAGCATATACTTTGAGCAACAACTGAAATCGAGCTTGATCGAAATCATAGCTAGAAAATTCATCAGGGCCTAGGACTTCATCTGGAGGTTTATTGAACCTAATCAAAGGTTCCACAACCATCTGATTGAGGCCTCTCCTCCCAGACAAAGGTATTGAGCCTCAACTCTAAACCGAGCTTATTTTGATTCTTCACGTGTAATGGATTGATTTCCTGCATGATTAACTGTAATGATTAACTGTATGGATAGATACATCTTAAGTAGATGAATGTTTAGAAACAAACCCCATGTGACTTGGTTGAGTCTAGATGAAGATCTTACAGTGTTAGTGTGAACGATTCTCGGGTTTGGACACTTGGGGACAATGACGGAGAGCCGTCCGATCGCATGTTTATTCCATGGACGGTCACGATGGAGTTGGACAAACAAATGATACGCAAATCCATGGGATGTGTGGCGCTGAGGTGGCTGGCGGAGTTGAATGGCGGAGCGCTGCGTGTAAAGCTTGACGCGCTGTAGGATGAGGTGGCATCGCAATGGATAAATAGAAAAATCAGGATTTTATGATTTATTTAAATGACCAGAACTTCAAAAATTCATATCTTTTCATATAAAAATCATAGAAATAAATTAAAAATACCCTCTTACTCATTGAACAAAGGAGAATAATGTGGAAAGAAATAAAAATTATTTGACAACTTTGATTTGTAATTAATTAAATACTCTTTGTGGTATGTCAATTCATTATGGCTAAGCATTGCTCACCATGGCTTGAAATTTTGAGGGTTTGTTCCTCGTGATAGAGGCTATTTTATCTGATTTTTCCAAGGTTAGAGGACATCTCTGTGTTTCTAACCCTAATTTTCAAGCTAAGATGACTATTTTGGTTTAATTAATTATATAAATTGAAATACCACTTGGAAAATTATGAGATAAAATTTTGTAGGTTTTCTGCAGTCAGAGGAGCATAAGAAAAGTATTGGTTTAAATAATTTTAAAAATTTCTATAATTAATTAAATGATATATTTTGTACTAATTTAAGTAAATTAAATGTTAATAAAAAATCAACACAATCAATTCCACATCGTGTGTAAAAATCATTTTAATCTAGTGTAAGAATTTAAAAATATTTGATTAAGTTTAAGCACTAAAGTTGATCTTTTAAGAAACATTGTATTTTTGTACAAAAATAATTATATTAAATTAAATACACTTAATAAAATTATGAAAAGTGGTTTTCTGAGTTTCTTGTGATTAGGTTCACTTAGGAAAAATAAAAATCATTTTTGATAAAATATTTTATTTTTGAGCTTTATTTTGAATTAAAAATAATTAATAATAATAATAATAAATTCCTAATGGTTCCTTGATCACTTGAGATTTATTAAAATATTTTTCCTAATTTTTCTAAGTTAAAAATAAATTTCCAAAGGCTTAAAAATGTATTTCCCTTATTATCTCATTAAAATAATTACAATAAGTAAATTAAAAATCATAAAAATATAAAATTTGTTTCTCTGAGTTCTCTGGACTCAGGGAGGTTTAATGAAAATGCAAAAATAATTTTTGGTAATTAAAACATATTTTTCTATTTAATTAAATCATTGAAAAACAATGAATACTTTCAAAATTAAATTAAATCTTAATTTAGAAAATCATAGCATTTTGCCTAAGTGTTTTCTCTAACCTAAGGGAACCTCTAATACTTTTCTCATAAGTCAAAAACTTTATTTTGATTGATTAAATAAATTAGCTTTAAAAATCCTATTTTATAGTTAAAATAATTATTTAAATCAAATATAAATTTAAAAAAAAAAGTTGGATTTTTCTCCTCTGATGTTTTCATTTCTCTATGGATAGGGTATTCTAAAATCTCTTAAGTCATTTGAATGGTGCTTCATGAGTTATGAGGTGAAGTGACCCAAGGGTAAAGTGGTCAATTTAGGCTTTTGGTTCCTTAATCAAAATTTAGAATTAACCAAAGGAAAAATGGGCAATTTTGATCTTAATGAATATGTTTGGATGATTGAAACATAATGAGCAAAAAGGTAGAAATCAATTTACCACCTTCCCATGATAAGAATAAAATTACAACTTTTTAAATTATAAGAACTTTGAAGTTGATCAAAATCAAATGATTCTCAAGTGATGGGCTTAAACTAAGGAGATGATGTTTCACTTATCATCAAGTCCACAATAAATGATGATCTAACTCCTTTTAATTAGAATCCATATCACTTAAATCAAAATTCTAAACCTTTGCTACACTTTCTCCCATTAGATTCGATGATGATTAAGTCCACAATAAACGATGATCTGACTTCTTTTAATCAGAATTCATCACCTAAATTAAAATTCTAACACTTGTTAATATTTCTCCCATTAGATTTATTAAAGGGCTTGGTAGTGATCAAGCTTGATTTTTTTAAAACTTGTTTCATGGGATTTAGAAGATAATATGATCGATGAATTAGCACTAAAAGCCTAGCTTTAGTGATGGATACAAAAGTCCTTAATGACTGGAACTTGCCTTATGCGCATTCACCTACATAACTTTTAAGTGAAATATCAACTAATCAATTGAGTATCCTATCCTCGGGATGACTAAAATGGAAAAGTTCACCGAGTAATGGGGTAATTTTAATTTGACCTGGGATGATTAATAGTATGATAAGTTCAAAATGAACTCAAATGTTTCAAGGGATCTTTAAAGCAGTCCCCAAACACTTTATAATCTCTTGAATATTTTAAAGGACAAATTGGACTTGTTATATCTTATTCAAAAATCATCCATTAAGATCTTTCAGGACTCAATAAGTCATGGTTTGGAGTTTGTTAATTATACCTTCGTCTAGTCTTGCAATTTATTTAAATTTCTATAAAATTATATTCATATTGCAAAAGGTAGTCTTTCAATGGGAATGCCAAGAAGATGACATGTACGCTTTTATAGTGTTATTTAATTTCTATCATTTTATTTTCTTCAAATATTATAAACTGCTTTGGTGAGTACCTTACTTCACTTGAAAAATCAAAACAACTTTTTAAAAAAGATTAATCAACATTTTCAAAATCTAAAATAACTTGTTTCAAAGGTAACCATAAATCATTTAAAATTTCACTAAACTTAAAATGTCCTTTTGAATTTATGGGAGTTCCTCGGAGGAGGTAACCCATGGTTGCTATTGAGATCTCCTCAATTTAAATGAGTTTCACAACTATTTTAAGCTAAGTAAATTCAAAAGAAAATAGTGATACCGGAATGAGGGAAGCTTGGGATCCTAACCGGTGTTGCTCTAATCAACTTTAACATTCCTCATAGTATTTAAATAACCATAACCTTAGGAAACATTTGATTTGACTTCATAACCTGACACATTAGAAAACTTGACCTCTAAACCTGATACTTCTCTCAGTCTTTACAATTTGATACTTCTAAACTTAAACTTACCACAATGAGGAGATTGGAGCTAGCATTATGGGCAGCGCAACCATATTCAACAGCAAAACATGTCTACACCAGCTAAACCATTCCTTAGAATTAAACAACTAAGCCATATGACTTCGAGGTTGTTCGCTTAGTGCAACATAAATCCTCGTGCTATTATTCCGCAATCAAAACCATAGCCTTTGTATGACTCTACTATACAACATAAGTCTTAAGTTATTGTAGGATTCTGAGGTTGTCATTTGTTACGACCTAAATCTTCACATCTTTTAGGCTTTTTGTGTGATCGTTTCACATGGATGCAAGTCCTAATTAACAAAAGTGGTTGTTGACCTAATTTTTTGTTGAGGTTTAGTTTTCCCTCTTTAGTTGCCTAAGGTCTAGCCATAGGACTTTTTTGCTAATTATTCTATGAAAATTAGAAAAGGAAGCCCCACCATTAGAAAACTTATACTCCTCATTGCTCAACTTGAAGCTCCACATATTGGTCCTAACCTCTAGCACTTAGTAGGTGGGGTTAATATGAGGGAGCTCAAGATGAGCCCCCATAGGACTATCTGCCTTAGGGTTAGCCCTGGGTGTTGGTCTGGAGCTAGTTCACTTACCTACACTCGCTCTCACCCACAATCATTCATAATCCTAAACCCAAAATTGTTGACTTTGATCTCTTGATCTTTTGGGAGACTCATGTAGATGGTCTCCTAAACCCACTAGCCCTATGCTAGGGTTTAGCTAAGACTAGTACATAGAGGACCCAAATGGGGATTCCATTGGTCCATAGTTCACATGTGGTGGTTGGCTTCCCAATTCTACCAAAAATACTCAACTTGGTCTTTTGCCCCTAAATCCACCCAAATTACCTAAACACCCCTAAATTCCAAAGTTTGTCAAATATCCTAATTTCACCCAGAATACCCAAATTTGTTCAAAAATCATTTCAAAATATTTAAAAATACCCAAATTACCTAAATCCACCCAAAAATTCCAAAATTACCAAAATACCCCCAAAATTACCAAAATTACAAAAATACCCTTATCATCCCAAACTTTCCCAAAACCTCCAAAATCACTTTAAATGTCTCCAAAACTAATTTTAACCCTTCAATTGAACCCAATTCGGCCAATTTGACCATTTTGACCAAAACCCACAACTTTCCTTTAAGGGCCCAATTTCCCCAAATTCACCTTAAATGTCCATCAGTTGGATCCTAATTTTCCTCAATTTCAATCCTAAACTCAAATTAAACCTTCATATGACCAAAATAAACCAAATCCATGCCTAGTTGGCCTATGCTTTGAGCTTAATTTTGAGTTGGCCTATGCTTTGAGCTCAATTTTGATCTAAGTCAAACCCCCAATTTTAGCCATATGACTTAATCCCACCAAATTGAACCCCATAGCCTACTCAATTTGCCCCAATTTGAGTCCTAAATCTTTTATAACACTCTTACACACCAAAATTGACCTTTAATTGGCCTTTTTTAAGCCTCAATTTTATTTAATTTCAACCCAAATCCAAAAATCAAATTTGCCCCAAATTGGCTATGTCTCCAAATTCAACCAAATTGAATGCATTAACCCCAAAATTGGCACCCAATTTATGTTGAAAACTCTTTATGACATTCATATAGACCATTTTCAACAATAAATTTGAACCTCACGTAATCTTAGCCCAACTTAGACCCAAGTCTAGCCCAACATGCCCAAATTTACAAAAATACCAAAATCCTTCAAATTGAGCTTCCAATTGGACTCAAAATCATTTCAATCCTTCACCAAAAATCTTCATTAATTCATCTACACAATTTTGATCAATAAATAGGGCTCAAAGTCATGGCCAAATTGGACCCATGCCCCAAAAATGACTTAGCCATCTTAAAGTCACCAAATTAAGGTCCCCACAGCCACTAAACACACCTTATTGACCAGGCAAAACCCCTTTGGACCAGTCATGGTGAGCTATGGACCAATGGGTCCCTAAATTAAGGGATCTTAGCCAATTTATGGGCCTTAACCAAATATCTCCCCCATCATCACTTACCATTGGGAGTAAATTATAATTAAACCTTCCCCTGGATCACCTGACTCTCTGGCCACCTCCCTTAGTCTTGTTGGCCGGCCTAGTGGCCAGAAAACCCCAAAACCGAGAGCCCCAAGGAAAAATCAAACCCAATTTAAAACATATAAGCCACCTCATCCCAATGACTCTTGAGAGCTCCTCAGACCTCCACCTAAGCACCATTTTACACCCATAAATTAACTCTGAACTCCCCCCTAAGCCCCTCTAGTTAATCAGCCCCTCCATGGCTAAGAAAAGTGTGTGCTAAAAATACTTAGGGAAACTCTGTCCAATTGATCTCAGACACTCTCCAAGAACTCCTAAGCTCATTGCCAACATTTTCCCCCATTGATCCCCACTGTAGAAGCCCAATTTTGAGCTCAAACTTTCAGCTCAAACCAAGACATCTCTCCAGAGTCCAAAAAACTCAAATTAATTGTGCACACACCATACCTAGAGTAAGATGAGTTGATTCCCCATCAAACCCCCCTCTGAAATAGCCTATAGGGTAGCTCTAGACCAACGCCTGAAATCGAGTTTGATCGAATTCATACCTAGACCATTCACCAAGGATTGGGCCAATAGTTCATTGGGACCAATCAAATCTATTAAAAACATCTGATTGAGGCCTCGGCTCTCAGACAAAGGTATTGGACTCCAACCCTAAACTGAGCTTGTTTCGCCCCTCCATACATATTTATTATAATTCATACTATATAAACCATATAGATGTATTCGTCTTGAGTAGATCAAGGTTTAGGAAAAAAACCCATGTGATTTGGTTGAGTTAAGGCCAAGATCTTAAGGTTTTAGTGTGAACGGCTCACAGGTTAGGTCACTTGGGGATGATAACGGAGAGTCGTCCGATCACCTGTGTAGCTAATGGACGAAGGAGATCAAGCCGGACATATCCATGGTGCATAAAGTGCGGTCTGCGTAAAGGCTACATGGTTGGTGGCATCAAATGGTGGTGCAACGTGTGGAGCCTTCGGAGCAAACGAGGATGAGTTGGTGTCGTGTGGATAAGTAGAAAAATAGAGATTTTTGAATTATTTTAAAGGCCTAAACTTCAAAAATCCATATCTTTCTCTAAAAATTTATAAAAATAAAAAAAAAATACTCCCTGGCTCAGTGAACAAAGGAGAACAATATGAAACAAAAATTAAAAGTATTTGACTTATATTTTAATTTTAAATAATTACATGATTTTTAATTATTTAAACACCTTCTGTAGTATTTTAATTCTCCGTGGCTTAAAACATTTCACCATGGCTTGAAATTTTGAGGGTTTGTTCCCATGATAGAGGCTATGTCTTCTGATTTTTCCAAGGTTAGAGGACATCTTTATGCTTCTAACTTTAATTTTCAAGCTAAGGTGACTATTTTAGCTTATTTTAATTATATAAATCAAAGTATCACTTGAACAATTATGAGAACAATTTTAATAGGTTCCCTGTGGTCAAAGAAATTTAGGAAAAATATTGTGATACTTTGAATCTTTTTGTGAATTTTTATACTTTATTAAATGTAAATACCTTGTATTAATTTTTGTAAATTTAAATACATATCAAAAATTTGCAAAATTAACTCCATATTGTTCAAAAAAATAATGTCTACCCACTGTAAAAATGCATATCCACTGAAAAAATATCAAATTTATTTGACTTAGTCCAGGCACTAAAATGGATTTCTTAAGGAAACCTTGCTTTTTATATAAAAAAAATTTTATTAAATTAAATATGCATAGGAAAATCATGAAAATTATTTTTCTGAGTTCGTTGAGATCAGGGACATTTTAAAAAAATAAAACCCATTTTTTGAGAAAATATTTCATTTTTAAAATATACTTTGAATTAAAATAATCAAAATTTTCAAAAATACAAAAAATGGTTCAAAATGAGTGGGAATGTCCCCTGATCTCTTAGAATTCATTAAGACATTTTTCCTATAGAGATTTCCCTAGTTTTTCTAAGTTAAAAATAAGTTTTAAAGGCTTAAAAATGAATTTTTCATATTATAAGTGGAATTTTCATATTTTCTCACTAAAATAATTATATTAAATAAATTAAAAATTAAAAAAATACAATAAACTCATATAAGTCTAATAAAAGTATAAAAATAAATTTTTTTATTTAAAATACTATTTTCTATTTAAATAAATCATGAAAAGTGATCTAAAATTAAATAATAAAAATAGAAATTTGATTCAAAAAATCACGAAATCTTGCCTAAGTATTTATCTGACCTTAGAATGATCTTAGGAAACCTCTAATAAATTTTCTCTAAAATTACTAGGAAACCTCTAAAAAAGTGTTTTTATCTGACCTTAGGAAACCTCTAATAATTTTTCCATAAATATAAATTTTATTTTGGATGATTAAATAAATTAACTTTTGAAAATCCTATTTTCTATGTTTAAATAATTATCTAAATTAAATCAAATTTTGAGAGGTCCACATATCCTCCTCTTACATTTTAATTACCACATGGATATAACACTTTAAACCCTCAAAGTCATTTGAGTTGTGTTCTAAGAGTTATGAGGTGAAGTGCCCCAGGGGCAAAGTGGTAATTTTAGGACTTTAGTGCTTTAATCAAAATTTAGGGTTAACTAGAGATAAATGGGTAACTTTGATCCTAATAAACATGTTTGGATGATTGAAATACAATAGGATTATAAGGTATAAACTCACCCACCAACTTTGCACAACATCAACAGATAATAATCTCCCCCAATCTTCATGACTTGGAAGTCAACTAATATCAAAGTTTCTTAAGTGAGAGGCTTAAGCTAAAAGGATGATAATTTACTTTCCTTAAGCCCAAAGTTGATGATAATGTGATCTTTAAATGAAAATACATGTCACTTAAACTAAAATCTTAACCTTCACCAAATTCCTCATTTGATTGTTAAGGGCTTGGTAGTGACTTAGGCTCAATATCTAAACTTAATTGATTTGATTTTAAAGATAATTGGGTTGATAATCAATATCTTTAAACACTCCAACTCTAACTTTACTTGTGGGAACCACAATCTTAAATAACTCAAACTTGCCTTAGGGGCATCCACTCACATAACTCTTAAATAAAACATCAATTGTTTAATCGAGTATCCTATCCTTAGGATATTTAAATTGTTAAGTTTCACTGAGCAACGGGGTAGCCACACTCTAAACTTGAATGGTTAATGGAACAATATGATAAGTTTAGAAATGAACTCAAAATAATTCAAGAGTTCTCCAAAATAGTTCAAGGTTATACCCCGAACATTTTAAAATCTTTTGAATATTTTGAAGGACAAATTGAACTTGACATATTTTGTTCTAAAACACATATTTTGTTCTAAAATTATCCAGTAGGATCTTCTGAGATTCAACGAAATCAGAACTTGGGGTTTGGTAGCCAAACCTTCATCTACTCTTACAACTTAAATTCCTCGCAAAATTATATACATGTCTTGCAAGTACTGACCTTTCAGGTGATGGAATGAGAAGAATCAATAGGTGCGCTTTTAAATTAAGTCACTTACCTTTTTGTAATTCTTGTCTCGAGCTTGCATGTTAAACAATGATGTCACCCTGTATGAAAACCAAAACACCTAGGATAGCCGTAAAACCTTAAAAGCAAAACTAAAATTAACTAAGATAAAATTCACCGCCAATTCACCGCCACAACATTCAAAATATAAAACAACTCAAAATTTAATCACAAACATCACACAAAACAACAATTGCAACTAAATTAAGACGTTCATATTGGATGATCGGGAATTCCTCGGAGGAGGTAACCTATGGTTGCTAACGAGATTTCTCACAGTCTAAATGAAAGTATGGAACTCATTAAATTTAATTTAGTAAATTCATTTGGACTAAGTGAATCTGATAGAAAATAGTGGTACCAAAATGAGGGAATCGTAGGATCCTAATTGGTGTTGCTCTAATCAACTTTAACATGCCTCATAACATTTAAAGAACTTTAATCATAGGGCCATTTGATTTGACATCATGACCTGACACTTTAAAAAACATAGACTCGTCACGACGAGGAGCTTGGAGCTAGCATGGTTGGCAGCACGACCATCTTCAACAACAAAACATGTCTTCCCCAGCTAAACCAATTTCCTTCCTTAGAATTAAACAACCAAGCCATAGGACTTCGAGTTATTTTGCTTATGCAACATAAATCCTCACCTCATCTTTAGGCCTTTGTACAACTCTGTTGTACAATCTAAGCCCTAACTCGTCTTAGGATTCCAAGGTTGTTCGTCATAACCTAACTTCTCACATCTTTCAGGCTATTTGTGTGATTGTTTCACACAAATGTAAGCCCTAACAAATAGAATTTTCAGGATGAAACACTTAAATAATTTCTCCTCAAAATTGAATCCAAACCATAAGATAGCTTAGGAAGTCACCGAGGTTCTCCCCCGGATCTGTGACATCCCCTAATTCTCCCTCCTTTGGATTATACATCAAAATGCTCCAAATTTAATTTCATTGAAAATTCCTATCCTTTTGACCTCTTTGAAGATAATATTTCCTGATTTTTATTGATAGTTTTCTTAGGTAACTTCGGTCATTTAAGATATAGTTAACTATAGGGGCTTGCCCTTATAGGAAGCTTGTCCAAACCCAGCTTAATATAAACCCTATTTAATTCTTTGTATTAAATAGGGGAACTTGTCGGCAAATAAATGGTTTCACAGACCAAACGGATGTCATATATTTCTTAGTTTATTTGATCGAGTCTCATCTTCAAGTCACGTGTTTATCCTTCGGGATAGATATAACGTTTAAGGTATATTGCTTTTTCATTTAAACTATGGAAAATATGAGGTCAGTTTGATTTCATATTTTTCTAAACTATATATATATATATATATAGTAAATTAAACGCCTTTCCAAAGCGGGGGAAGGAATTTTGATTCCGGCGGCCAAAAGCTTCCAACGGGCAACTCCTCAACCAAAAATAGTGCTGACAGTGGCATGATGAAACACTTAAATATTTCTCCTCTAAATATAAACCAAACTATAGGGTAGATTGGGAAGTCACCGAGGTTCTCCTCAGGATCTGTGACATCTCCTAGTTCTTCTTCCTTTGGATTGCAAAAATAAATGTTCCAAGTTTGAGTGATTCTCATTTCACACCTCTTTGTCCGGTCTCGTTGAAAAGTCATATCCTTTGAAATTCTTGAAGATAATTTCCCTTGATTCTTATCGAGAGTTTTCTTAGGTGGCTTCGATTATTTAAGATGTAATTAACTATAGGGGTTTGTCTTTATAGGAAGCTTTTCCCTTGTCTTTATAGGAAACTTTTCCGAACCCAGCTTAATATAAACCTTATTAAATTCTTCGTATTTTTCTTATTAAATAAAACAACTTGTCAGTTTATAATAAAATGGTTTCATAGACCAAACAGATTTTATACATCTCTTAATTTATTTGATTGAGTCTCATCGTCAAGCCATGTGTCTATCTTTTGAGATGGATACATAGCTTAAGGTGTGGTGCTCTCTCATTTAAACTATGAAAGATATGAGATCAGTTTGATTTCATATTTTTATAAAATTAAATATATATGTAAATTAAAATTTCCCTCCGAAGCGGGTGATGGGATTCCGATTTTGGCTACCGATAGCTTCCATAGGATCCCACCCCCTAAAAATTATGCCAATAGGCCCTCAATTATGTGTTGGAAGTTGATAAATTTTATGTTTGGAGATTATATTTCATGGGACCATTTATACCATCATTCAAAAATTTATAAATATTGTTAGCAATAGACTATGTATTAAAATGGATATAAGTTGTTACTTTACCTTGATGTGATGCTCAAAGCATTGTAAAGTTTTTAAGAATGAATACATTTTGTAGATTTGGGATGCCGAGAGTGATCATAACCGATGGGGAAAGACATTTCAGAAATGCAATAATGGAGAACTTATTAAAGAAATATCATATCAACCATCAAATTTCTACTGCTTATCACCCTCAGACAAGTAGTTTGGCTGAATTATCCAATCATGAAATTAAAAGAATTTTGAAAAAATCTGTGAATCCAGCAAAAATGGATTGGTCAGTCAAACTTGATTATGTTTTATGAACTTATAGGATTGCATATAAAACTCCTATAGGAAAGTCACCACATAGGTTAATATTTGGGAAAGCTTGACATTTACCAGTTGAACGAACTCATAGGTTAATATGTGTTTTACAAACTTGATTATGTTTTACAAACTTGATTATCTTCATCTTTTGTCACCACATAGGTTAATATTTGGGAAATCTTGACATTTACCAGTTGAACTTGTGCATAAAGTATATTGGGCTATTAAAGAGTTCAATTATAATTTAAAGGATGCTGGTGAGAAAATATTGTTACAATTAAATGAGCTTGAAGAGATAAGGAATGAATCTTATGAAAGTGCTAAGATTTATAAAGCAAAGATGAAAATGTGGCATGATCGAAAGATTCTTACTAAAATTTTTCAGCCAAAGCAACAAGTTTTGCTATATAATGCAAGGTTAAGATTATTTCCAGGCAAACTTAAGTCCAGGTGGATGGACCCATTTGTTGTGATAAAAGTTGTAATGGTCACCGACTGAAACCTTATTTTTTAGGGTATCAAATTAAATTAAGTCATCTTTTGTTGTTGGGTCAACCAGAATAACACTGGTTATGTTGGGCTGACGACGTTAAACTAAGTACTTTGTGGGAGGCAACCCATAGTTATCAGTGTGTTTCTATTTTAAATGGTATTGTTGTGTTTGATTAAGAAAATTGTGGTACTATTTTTGAATATAAAATGATTTTATGATGATTCTAAGACCTTAATAGATGACTTAAACATGTTAGAATGTGTATTTGGATGTTAGAATGTGTATTTGGATGTTAAAATGTGTATTTGGATGTTAAGTAGATTTTTGCTAAATTAAGCTCAGGCGCTTGAGCGCGGCAGTTAACTGAATGTGCTAAATTATGTTTCTAGAAGAATTAAACATGGTTTAGTGGTTTTTGAACGTGTGTACTGGGTATAGGCTTGATCCAAGGCCTATAAATAGTATGGAATGAAGAGAATTCTTACTACACTTAAATTTTCATCTTAAAGTATAAGTGAAGAGAGAACTTTTAAAACTCTCTTTTTGGGAGATTGAAATGAAGAAGAAAGAAGAAGCCATGAAGAAAAAGTTCGTTAGTCAAAGTGCACAAGAGTTATACAACGGTTTCTTAGTTGTTAGTATAGAAGGAATAGTGGAGAAGATTGCAAAGATTGAGGCTGGCGTAGATTCAATTGAAGTAAAGCGAAGGTGAATCAGATTAATGTGCATTTGGAGCATATTGGATGGCAACTTAAGATACAATTTAGCCATACAAGTTTTATAGAAGAAGCGGACAAGGCTATGTACTTGAAATTGAAAAATAATGAGGAAGACTCAACTAGAGTTCTTCACCACCGTCCGTTCAATCAGATCTATATTCCAAATGCCCCAAGAAAAACAAATGAAAGGCTAGAATTTGTTCCACCAGAAGGAGAATGGAATTAAGTTCTAGAATCTAGTTGTTTATTTGATGTTAGTATTTATTTGTTTTAGATGTCTTGTTGTTAGTGTTAAGTTTGTTTTAATTATTTTTAATGTTGAGTTTGTTTAGTATTTGAAATATGTGTTTAGGAGTTATCTCATCCAAGACTCTCTGGATTGAGAAATTATGTATCACAAGTTTTTGTATTTGTTTGTGAATTAATATGATTATTTGTTTGTGTGTAAAATTTTGTGTTATTTAGTGTTGAATTGAATTTGTGAAAATTAGTGAATTTTGAGAAAGAGGAGAATCGAAGGAGAAGAAAATAGTTATTAATATTTATAATACCATTTAAGGGTGGTTGACTTAGGCTAGATGTGCATTTCACTTAAAAATCAAAAATAGCAAAATTTGTCCACTAGCGCCTAAGCGCAAAACCCCGTGCTTAAGTGTTAGACTACCTGAAAGGTAGGCACCTAAGCTTCGAACCAGTCACACTTAAACATCGATTCACTTAAACCAATTTGTGAACGGTTAAAAGTGAAAATTTGAGCCAAAAAACACCATTTTTGTCATGACCATCATCTTCTTCCTTGACATTTTGTGATTTTGAGATCTAAGGCTTCTTCTAAAGTGAACTTTTCTTTGTGGAATCAAGCCAAATTTGCTAGATTTCATCTTCTCAAGGTAAGAGCTTCACTTCTATGTAAAAATTTCTGATTTTCACCATATATTTAGATCACATTGGAGATTTATCAGAAAATCACTATTCATGGTGAAAACTTGAGAAAAATCTATGGAAAATACATGGAAATGATTGTATAAGCTTTTAGAAGTTAAGTTTAGTTAATAGACTTTAGATTAGAATTTATTGTGAATTTTATGTGATTGTTAGAAATGACACCAAGAATGAAGAGGAGTAAGGGGAAGTTCAGTTTCAATTCTAGCAAATTTGTTAGTTCAAAAGCTCAGGATATATACATAGAAGCAATGCAATCAAGAAAATTGATTCCTGAGCATTGTTTCAAAAATCTGGGTGGAGCAGTTGAAGATATTGTAGTTTGCTGATAGTGGGAACGATTCTGTTGTTTTTTAGCAGTAGCGATAATTTTTGTGGTTTAGAAGTTCAATGTTAATCCTCCTGAAGCTGAGAAAGATCAAGTTATGGTCGGAAGAAAATCAACAGCCTTTTCCTCTGAGGTAATAAATTCCTTTTACCAGCTGCCCCCTAGTATATTGTGTTTTTATTTAAATTACAATCTGACTGAGGAGGAGTTAAATGAGGTTATATCATCATTGACTGCGGGAAGAGGATTATGGAAAATAACAAATGAAAGGAGAGTAAATTTCCTTGCATCAAAGCTTGATGTCACTATTTTATATTAGCTCATCTACTCCTTAGCAATCACCTCAGTGAAGTTACAAGAGATAGAGCCACTCTAAACTATTGTATTCAACAGTTTAAGCCGATCAATATTGGATCCTTGATCTATCATACGATCATTAATTCTACTATAATTTCCACTACTATAGGTTTGGAATTCACATCATTAATCCTTATGTGAGCAAGCTGGCGTTAGATTTGATAGTTGGGAGGAGATTATGCAACCTCTAAAGCCTATCACAAGCATTAATGTGAAATCTTACTCACAATGCTCTATATTTGGCTGGAGAGGAGGATTTTCTAGAAGTTCAGGTGCTTCTACTTTACATGCATCTACATCGCAAGGTCAGTTTACTAGTTTTGATTCGCAAGCACAATTAATGTAAATGATGTTAGATAACATCAATTATATTGCAGATAAGGTACTAAATTTTGAGAACTATGTAGATCATATTAATGGATATATGAAGAGACATAGAGACTATGAAGAAAAAATTCACTCATCTTTGGAAAGCCTTATATGGGTGACTAAAGTGTGGTTTTTCTTTTATATCCACAATACCCTTCATATGAGCCAATTGCTTTTTGGAATAGTGATGATGATGAGGAAGATGAGGAGGAGGACGATTGATTTGAGTAGATTTTTTTTTTTAATTTGTGAACTTTATATATTGTAGTTATGTTGAACTGCTACTGTATTATGTGTTCTACTTATTTAGACTGCTACTATTGTTTGTGTTATATTTTATTGTGTCAAAGACTATTGTGATGTATTTGTGTTGTTGTGTTAGCATATTTTATTTTTATGGTAGTAATTGTGTTAACAGTGTTGTTTAGTGCATTTTGTTTGTTTGTTTAGAACTTATTCCAGAATATTAGGAAGGGTTAGAATATTACTAACTTTCATTTAAAGAACTTCATGCTTAAATTCCAATTTACTACCATGTATTTTCTTTATGTTGCAGTTGCGAATTTATGTTAGTGTGTTTATTTGCTTTTATGTTATTCTCCACTGCACAGAAGTCTAATGAATCTCATATATGATAAAGTTAAGTTAAAATTTGATCAATTAAGTTTCTCCTGTTTTAAATTTTTGTACTTGTATATTTAGGGTATAAAAATTCTTGTAAGCATGTTATTTCTCTAATGTGCTACCAAAAAAATGATTTTGATTTGAAAAAAAAAATGATTATTTATATGAAGTTATATTAGGGAAGTAAAATTCTAAATATAGAAAAGAGTAAGAAAATTTAGTTGAAACCTATAGTAACTAAAAAAAACTTAGAGTTAAAATTTTTTAGTGTAGAAATGATAAATATATTGTAACTATCTTAAGTAGGAGAAATTGTATTTTTGAAAAATATAGAAGTGTTAGACTTTATTCTCAATACTTAAATTTTTTTTATTAAAATTAATTTTCAAACTATTATTATATTATTAAGTAAAAAATTTTTATCAAACCTTTGCTTTAAGAAAGAAGGAGTGGAAGTCAAAATTATTAAAGGTCTATCCAGATAAAGTAATCCTCACCTAAAAAACAATTATTAAAAATGGGAGGATAAGCTTTGTAAAAGATTTTTATCAAACCTTTGCTTTAAGCAAGGATGAGTGGAATTCAAAATTATTAAAGGTCTATCCAGATATAGTAATCCTCACCAAAGAAAAAGAAAAAGAAAAAGAAAAAGAAAAAAAAAAGATAAGTAAAGTTGAAAAGGGGAGGAGAAGCTTGAGGATTAGTGTCTAATCAAAAATTGGTTCCACATCTGATTATTTTAAAGTAAAAAACTTGAGAAACTCTTAAGCTTAAGGATATAATATAGTAAGTATAATTATTCTTACAAAATTTTTAAGTGGAGAAGATATAATGCCTAAACTCTATATTTGGAGAATTTACAAGTATATTTGAACTAGATAGGAACTCATATTTTCAGACTTCTTTACATTAAAGATTTATAAACTCTAAGTTGGTCTCATTTATTATTTTTTTTTCTAAATTGGACTATTATATTTCTAGATCAAAATTTTAGAATATCTTAAAGGGTGAAGGGAGTGAAAATAGATCAAATTTGGAGCAAAAATAAAGAAGGTGCGCAAAAGAATTGTGGCACCTGAGCGCCCAGGACTGGTGCTTAAGCACCATGATAATAGAGAAACCTACACCTAAGTGCTGCATACCTCGCGCTTAAGTGCCAAAGTTAATTATTTGATGATTCAATGAATTTGGACAAATTTTTAAAGGAGTGTTTGAAGCAACTATTGTATGCATTTTTAGTGAAAAAGTGGTTTATGGTTAAAGAACACAAAAAAACGTTCAAATGGCTTTTGAAAGAAGGCAACTCTTGGAAGATTCATTGAATGTGGACATATTTTGAAGAGACACCAAAGCACCTTTTTAAAAATTATAAAAAAAATTATAAAAGAAGAATAAAAGAAGACTTGGATTGAATGATTAAAGGAGACTCAATTAGCTGTCAAAAACCTCCTCTCATAGATTAATTAGGATACTTTTAGAGAGAAGAAGAGGAAGAGTTGTAATGTGTTAATAGAGAGTATTGTAAGAGAAAGGAAGATAAGAGATTCAAAAGAACTTCAAGAGTTTGATGGAGAGGAATTTGATATAAGTTTTTATCTTTATGACTAAATTTGATTTTAATTTAAACAACTTCTTGTGTGTTTACACGATTTTTACTTTTAAAATTAAGTGTGGTTATATTTTATCCATGAATTCTGAGTAGTTTTCCTTAACTTTTTCCTTAAAATGATAAGTAGTTAAGTGTTGGATGAAAGTTGTGAGAAGTACTGGTCTTTAATGTTGGAATACATTGTGATGATTTCTAACCTTGCACTTCATTTACTTCTTGCTTTGGCTAATTAAGATGTTAATATTGGTTGTGAGAACATGTAAGATCTACGATGATATTTTCTTAGACAACTATTGGTAAGAATCACATGAGATTGTATGGATAAGAATGTAATTCATATTGTTTAGTGCAAATAAATAGGGAAATAAACTTTGAAGGGTGTATAGTTAGAGGACTCTAGAGTGAAGGGCTAAAGGCCCCAATTTAGTTTATTATTTTATTTTACTCAAATATGTTAACCCCCAGGTGGAGGGAGAAGAGGGAACTCTAGAGTGAGAGCTAGTATCTTCCCTTTCTAGTCCGTCTTAAAAAATATTCAAACTTTAAATTAGCTAATGTTCTTTATAGCATCTCTAGTAAGGGTAAAAAATATTATTACTCCTATTTGGCACAACACAATTTGAGTACTTCCATAAAAGAATTCTTATACTTGTTACTGATTCATGAAAAGGAAAATATATTTTAGTTGTATTGCCTTTATCTTACAAATGTCTAGTTAAATTTTGTTAGTTGTTTATTTTATTCTCAATTATAAAAAATTACCAAAAAAGAATTGAACTTTCATTTCTATTATAACATCTATATTTTGGGTAAGAATATTTTTCAAAGTGGAGTTTGTTATCTAATTACTTAATAACAGATTGTAATTTTCCCTGTGGGTTTGATATTTGGGGCTTAATAAAAAAGTCCTATATTACTTGATAATGATACGTATATTTGCATAGTATCCCAATATTTAAATATATTAAATATAATAATAATTGCACTCTTATTTGCTTGAGAGTCAAGTTTTTGGCCCCGTTGTAAAGTAAGAAATATAAGGAAGGAAAATTAGGAATATGACCACATACATTGTAGTATTGTCATAAAAGTTGGGATCATCTACCAGCCAGTAAGATTGAACGTTACAAAGGGTCATTTGTTAAGTTCAAAACTGGATTTGATGAACTCGAAGTAATACTTAATGGTCGTCTTATGACTATTTGGCAAACAAAGTCTCCACATGTAGAACCATCAATTGTCTTCGACGTAAATTCCAATATAGACTTTCCTCCACTTGAGAAAGCTTCATTTAAAATGACCATAAAGAAGAAGATTTTTATTTTATAAGGACTTTGAAGTCTATCATCACTAGTACTTCTGATTCTCCTACCTAGACTAATGAGAATGACCACAAGGGAAAGACTATCCTTGAAGAAGAAGAAGAATGTAATCTGACATCCGCATTTGAAATTGGGTCCAGCTCAAAGACTATACCACTAACACATATCCAATAGAGAATGAGAAGTCACTCTACCTTAAAAAAAGAAGAATTAACATTAATGTGACAGAAGAAAATGAATATCAAGAAATGGCACTCAACGAGAACCACTTTCTTTTGTAAGGAAGTATATTCCGCCAATTGTCTCCGATTTATAACAAAAAACATATCAGTCTACCTCAGTTTTCTCCTCGAAAGGATGATAAAGAAAAGAACAATTTGTTTTAAAAGTATGCTCTATGTTCAAAATGCTTGCGCAAAATGAGGGATGCTCGATTGCTCAAATCTTGTATGAAATGGGATGTGCTATCTCCCCACAAATAAAAGAAAATTTCTAAGGAAAGAACAGTCAATGTTACCTTAAGATTTCTGTCATACAACTATTGACCTCACTTTTGGTTGAGGTCTAGCTTTCTCCTCTTTAGTAGCCTCGGGTCTAGTCATAGGAATTTCTTGTTTACTATTCCTAGATGAGTAGAAAAGGAACCCTCACCATTAGAAATTCTAAATTCTTTTTTGCTCAACTTGAAGTTCTCAACTTGAAGTTTTTTGCTCAACTTGAAGTTCCACATATTAGTCCTAACCTATAACACTTAGTAGGTGGGGTCAATATGGGGATGCTCAAGAGTGATCCCCATAGGACTGTTTGGCCTTAGGGTTGACCCTGGGTGTTGTTCTGGAGCTAGTTTACTCACTTACACTCACTTGCACTCCACACCCGACTCACAACCCTAAACCCAAACTTGTTGACCTTGATCCCTTGATCTTTTGGGAGACTCATGTTGATGGTCCTTTAGACCCACTAACCCTTGGATAGGTTCTAGCAAAAACCAGTACATAGAGGACCCAAATGGAGGTTCCATTGGTCCTTGGCTCAAATAGAGTGGTTGGCACCTCATTTTCACCAAAATACCAAACTTAGCCTTTTGTCTCCAAATCTACCCAATTTACCAAAACACCTCCAAACCCCAAATTTGACAAAAATTCTCAAAGTTACCCAAACTAACCAATTTTGTTAAAAAATCATCTCAAATCTGTTGAAATTACCCAAATTGCCCAAAACCTCCCAAAATTACCAAAATACCCCTAAATTTGCCAAAATTACGAAAATACACTTAGCGGCCCAAACTTTCCCAAACCTATCAAAATCATTTAAAATGTCTCCAAAACCAATTTAGACCCTTCAATTAAACCTAATTTGACCAATTTGCCCATTTTGACCAAAACCCCCAAATTGCCCCTAAAGGCCCAATTTCTATAAATTCACCCCAAATGTCATTCAATTTCATCCCAATTTTCCCTAATTTCAATTCTAAACTCAAAATAATCATGCATATGATCATTTCAAACCAAATTTAAGCTTAATTGACCCATTCTTTGAGCTCAATTTTGATCCAAACCAAAACCCCCAATTTTGATCATATGACCCAATCTCACCCAATTGAACCCCATAGCCCACTCAATTGCCTCAATTTGGATCCCAAACGTTTCCTAACATTCCTAATAGTCAAATTGAGCCCTCAATTGGCCTTTCTTAAGCCTCAATTCCACTCAATTCCAACCTAAATTTAAAATCCCCAAATTTGCCCCAATTTAGCCACATGCCCAAATTCCACCAAATTGAACTCCCTAACCCTAAAATTGGCACCCAATTGATATTTAAAACTCATTATGACTTTCTACTAGACCATTTTGAGCCATCAATATGGATCTAGCCCAACCTTAGACTAGACTAAACCCAAGTTTAACCCAACACCCCCAAATTGACTAAAAGTTCCTTCAAATTAGTTCCTTCAAATTGAACTTCTTCCTTCAAATTGAACTTCCAAATTAACTCAAAACCACTCTAATTCTTCTCTTAACTCTCTTTGAAAATCATCTAAATCAAATTGATAAATCAATTGAGCTCAATAGCATGGCTAGCCTAATTCAAACCCAACTTCAAGCCAACTTGACCCACATGGACCATTTCACCAAATTTAACTTAACCAAGCCAAACTGGCTAACCAAAGACCACCACATCGACTAGGTGCACCCTTTGGACCAAGCCAAAAACTTCTGAACCATCCAAGGTAAGCTATGGACCAATTTTTCCCTAATTTAATGGCTTCCATCCCATTTTTGGGTCTAAAATAAAATATCTCCACCATCATGTCAAACCATTAAAGGTTAATCATAATTAAGCCTCCCACTGGCTTACCTGGCCACCTTTTCTCTAGCCAGCCACCCTAGTCACTGAAAAACCCCAAAACTAAGAGTCACCTCACCAAATTCAAAACCAACTGAACCTATCCAAGCTGTCCAACCCCAATTGCTCTTTGGAGCTCTTATGCCCTCTACATAAGCAGCTTATTGCACCCATTAATTGGCCCTGAGTTCCACTCTAAGCCCTTTTATTTAAACTAACCTCCTCCACAGCCAAGCTAGAGAGAGCACTAATTCTTTGGGAAAACTCTGCCAAATTTCTTCTAGAGACTCTCCAAGGCCTCCACCTCCTCAGCTCAAGACCACCATTTTCCCCCTTTGGTTCCCACTGTAAGAACCCAATTTTGAGCTTAAAATTTTAGTTCAAGCCAGTACAAATTTCTCCACACCCCCACAGTGGACTAAACTCCAATTAACTATGCCCACACCATCACCAAAGCAAGAGGAGTTGATCCCCCACAAAAGCCCCTCTCAAACAGCCTCTAACATAGCTCTAGACCAGCACCTGAAATCAAGCTTGATCAAAATCATACCTAGACAATTCACCAAGGCCTAGGACTTCATCTGGAGGTTCGATGAACCCAATCAAAGCTGCCACAATCATCTGATTGAGGCCTCCCCTCTCAGGCAAAGGAATTGAGCGTTACCCCTAGTATTGAGCGTTAACCCTAAACCACGCTTAAGTCGATTCTCCATATATATTTACTGTATTTCATACCGTATAAGCTACATATATATGCTCTTCTTGAGTAGATGAAGGTTTAGGAGAAAACCCCTTGTGATTTGTTTGAGTTTAGATGAAGATCTTAAGGTTTTAGTGTGAATGGTTCTTGAGCTAGCTTACCTGGGGATGATGAACGGATGTCGTCCTATCGCGCGTGTATTGTAGGACGGAGAAGATCAAGCCGACGAACCCTCGGAGTGAAAAGGCGGGCTGCATGACAACTGAGACATCAAATTGTGGAGTGCCGCGTGTGAGTTCGGAGCCACCGTAGCATGAGTTGGCGCCACGTGTTTAAGTAGAAAATATGGATTATTTGAATTAAATTAAATGCTTGAACATCAAAAATCCATATCTTTCTCTTAAAAAATCAAAAAAAATAAAAGAAAAATATCCTTTTATTCAGGAGAAAAGGAGAGTAATGTTGGGTAAAAATAAGAATTATTTGTTGACTCTCTGATTTTAAATGAATTAAATACTCTATGTAGTATTTTAATTCATTATGATCAAGCATTGCTCACCATGGCTTGAAATTTTTAGGGTTCATTCGTTATGACAGAGGCTATGTCCTTTGATTTTTCCAAGGTCAGAGGACATCTCTGTGTCTCTAGCCCTAATTTTCAAATAAGGATGGCTATTTTGGCTTATTTTAGTTATATAAATTAAAATACCACTTGGAAAGTTATGGGAATAATTTTACTAGGTTTTCTATGATCATAGAAATTTAGGAAAAATGTCATGATGATTTGAATTATTTTCTACATTTCTATAGTTAATTAAATGTATATATCTTGCTTCAATTTATGTAAATTAAATACTAATAAAAAATTAACAAAATCAATTCCACACTGTGTATAAAAAGCATGTTTAGCCACTATAAAAATTTTAAAATTATTTGACTAAGTTTGAGCACTAAAGTTAATTTTCTAAGAAACCATGTATTTTTGTACAAAATAATTATATTAAATTAAACACACTTGGGAAAATTATGAAAAGTGTTTCTCTGATTTCCTTGTGATCAGGGGCACTTAGGAAAAATAAAAGTTATTCTTAAGAAAATACTTGATTTTTTGAGCTTTACTTTGAATTTAAAATAACTAAAAATAATTAAAAAATCTATAAAAAAAACTAAAATATTTTGAAATGTGTCTAATTGTTCTTTGATCACTTAGAACTCATTAGGATATTTTTCCTATTTTTTTTAAGTTAAAAATAAATTTTCAAAAGCCTAAAATGAATTTTCCTTATTTTCCCATTAAAATAATTATCATAAAAAAATAAAAAATCATGGAATTTTGGCTAAAAGTTTCTTTGACCTAAGGGGACCTATAGTAAATTTCTCATGAATAAAAGCTTTATTTTGGATAAGTTAAGTAAAATCAACTTTGAAAATACTACTTTCTAAATTTAAATAATTATTGAAATTAAATTAAATTTTGAAAATTAAATTAAATTTTGAAAACCCAACATTTTCTCTTCTGATGTTTTAATGAACCCGTGGATAGGATACTCTAAATTCTCAAAGTCATTTGAATTTTGATTAATGAGTTATGGAGTGAAGATCCCTAAAGTTAGAAGGGTAACTTTAGATTTTGGTGTCTTAATCAAAATTTAGGATTAATCAAAGGGGAAGAGGGGCAATTTTGATCCTAATGAACATTTTTGGATGATTGAAATATGATGGGTAAGAGGTAGAAACTCATTTGCCACCTTTTCAATAATGAGAACAAAATTGTAATTTCCTTAATTTACTTGACTTGGAAGTCAATTAAAACTAAACGATCCTCAAGTGATGGGTTTGAGTTAGAAAGATAAAACTACATTAACTTTAAGCCTATGATTGATGTCAGTGTGATCTGTCAATAAGAATGCATGTCATTTAAGTCAAAATTCTGCTAAGTTACCATTCACCTTTTGTGATTGTTCAGGGCTTGGTAGTGACCTAGACTTAACATTTAAACTCATTTGATTGGATTTAGAAGATAACATGGTTGATGATTAATGCCTCTTTACACTACAAGCCCAATTTTAACTTTAGAAACTAAAACCTTTACTTACCTAAATTTGCCTTAGGGGCACCCACCCACATAACTCTTAAATGAAATATCAATTGATTAATGGACTGTCCTACCCTTCAGATGAATAAAACATCAAGTTTCCTTGAGCAATAGGATACTTTAGCTTAATCTTGGATGATTAATAGAACAATATGATAAGTTAAAAATGAACTCGAAATATTTCAAGAAATCTTCAAAGTGATTTAGGGCCATGCCACGAGCACTTCGAAATTTCTTGAATATTTTGAAGGGCAAATTGAACTTGCTATATTTTGTTCTAAAATCATCCACTGAGTTCTCCCGAGATTCAATAAAGTCATAACTTGGGGTTTGGTAGCAATACTTTCATCTACTCCTGCAAATTAAATACCTTACAAAATTATATACATGTTGTCAAAGCTAACCTTTCAGGTGGAGGAACGAGAAGAATCCACAGGTACGTGTTTAAATTATTGAATTTACATTTTTGTACTTCTTGTCTCGAACTTGCATTGTTTAAATTATTGCATTTACATTTTTGTACTTCTTGTCTCGAACTTGCATGTTAAACAACGATGTCACCCTGCATGTCAAAATAAAAACTGTCAGGATAGCTGATACGAGATTTTGTATATGCAAATATTTAAGAAGTTGACACCACTCAACGATGCCAAAAACTTGATGGAGACAGATTTATAATAAATATGCAATATAAATCCAACAAAAATACTTTTTATAAAAATAATTTATCTTTTAAAACTCTTTTTAAACTGTCAAATCTCTTTTAATATCAATGCAAGTATACATATCGCTCAAGTAATAAAGGGCTCTAATAGTGTCATAGATATCGATCCCACAAGGATGTTGGAAAATCCTAAAGTAATTTATGAAAATTATTTTACATCAAAAACAAAAAAAATAAAAATAAAGTGCGAAGTTTGAAAATTGATTACTCAAGTGAATGGTAATTAAAATGCAGATGTAAGACTACATAAATTAAACTAAACTAAATATTACACTTTCAAAACTAAGGTGAATGCTAATTAAAAAGCAGATGTAAGACTATAGAAATTAAACTAAACTAAATACTAAACTTTCAAAATCTTTACTCTCTTCCGAGTGCTATTAAAAACATTGACTAATCCAAAGTTTGGTCCCTAATTTTGTGGTTAGGCTGGGAGGATACTGATTGCCACTCCAGAGCTCCCACTACTTCCTCCCCTAAGGGCTAACAATCTCGCATTAGTTTTCAATCAACTAAACAAAATTGGGGGTTTTAATTCATTGCCTTAAAATATCCAATTTTACATCCAACAAAGTATATTTCCCTATTTATTTGCACTCAATCCCATGGATGACATACTTTCCCATGAAATCAAATGTGATTCTACCTATGTTGTAGAAATCATATCTCATTTAAGAACATATGTCTCTCAATAAGTTTTAACATTTCAATTGGCCAGATAGAAAAATAAATAAACCATAAAAAAAATATATTCTTCACAAAATCATATCTTCAAAGTAGGGAGAAGGATAAAGAAGACTACTCAGAATTCATGAGAAGGATACGACACAAATTTCATATATAAAAGCAAGTTTACAAAACAAAGAAATAAAAATACAACTTATCTCATAATCCTTCCCAAGCAAATCCCTAGAAGTTCTCTCCAGGCCTTTCTCTCTTTACAATCCCACTCAATTCTCTCTTAGAAGTGTAATGAAGAAGAAATCTCTCACCTTTCCTCTCCTCTAAAAGAAAATCTCCTCTTCTCTCCCTCTCTCTAACTCACGCCACACCCGAAAGCCTCCTCCTTCAACTCTATGAAGTCTTCTTCTTTTATTTTGGGTTGCCTCCTCTGGAAAAGAATTCAAAATTCCCTCCAAAATTTCATTCAAAAGTCAAACCTTTTGAATTCAAAAGATGTGTCATTTGATCCAAGTGTCATATCCCTCCATAAAAGAACCTTCCAAAGTGTCTAGAAATATTAAATTACTCCAAGAGGTGTGTAGAACAAGTTTCCCTTTGAAAATTCATGCAAAATTTCATGCAAAATTTGTCAAGAATCATCTTAATTTGAAAAAGTCGTCCCTGGCGCATCATGCGTCAGCTCTCGGGATTTTGGCTAGAACCCCAAAATTGGCCCTTTTGGCTCTGAATTTCGTTTTTTTTGCCATTTTTGCTCCAAATGCCTAAAAAAGATATACCTTCAACAAAAACACAAAATAACCCTTCTTTAAAGTGCAATATCACCAAAAATAGGCATAAAATAAGTACATAAAATAGTATATTATTTTGGTGTATCAATAGCCGCAAAACCAAAACTAAAAAATTAAACAAGATAAAATTCACCGCCACAACATTCAAAATATAAGAAAACTCAAAACCTAATCACAAACATCACAAAAATAAAATTGCAATTAAATTAAAATGTCTCTATCAAATAATCGGGAATCCCTTAGTTGTTAACGAGATTTCCCACGGTCTAAATGAAAGTATGGAACTCCTTGAGTTGAGTTTAGTAAATTCATTTAGACTAAGTGAATTTGAAAGAAAATAGTGATGTCGGAACGAGGGAAAAGTAGGATCCTAATCGGTGTCGCTCTCATCAACTTTTATATTTCCCATAACATTTAAATAACCATAACCTTAAGAAACACTTGATTTGAAATCATGACTTGACACATTAGAAAACCTAAACTCGCCACGGAAAGGAGCTTAGAGCTAGTATTATGGGCAGCATGACTATCTTCAATAGCGAAATATATCTACATCAGCTAAACCATTATTTAGAACGAAACAACAAGTCATAAGATTTTGAGGTTGTTTGCTTAGTGCAACATAAATCCTCAACCTATCATTAGGGCTTTGTATGGCTTTGCTATATAATTTAAGCCCTAACTTGTTTTAGGATTTTGAGGTTGTCGTTCATCACAATCTAAATCCTATCATAATCTAAATCCTTATATCTTTCAGGCTATTTGTGCAATCGTTTCACACAAATGTAAGTCCTAATTAATAAAATTGGTAAGATAAGACATTTAAATATTTCTTCTCAAAATTGAAGCCAAATCATAGGATAGCTTGGGAAGTCACCGAGGTTCTGCTTAGGATCCCGAACATCCCCTAGTTTTTCTTCCTTTAGATTCCAAAATAAATGTTCCAAATTTGAGATATTCCCCTTTCACACCTCTTTGTCAGATCTCATTGAAAAGTCCTATTTCTTTGACCTCTTTGAAGACAATGTCTCATATTTTTTATCGAGAGTTTTCTTAGGTAACTTCAGTTATCTAAGATGTAATTAACTATAAGGGCTTGCCTTTATAGGAAACTTTTAAGAACCCAACTTAATATAAACCTTATTTAATTTTTCATATTAAATAGGGGAACTTGTCGGCTTATAATAAAATGGTTTCGCAGACTAAACAAATGTCATATATTTCTTTGTTTACTTGATTGAGCCTCACCTTCAAGTCTTATTTTTATCTTTCAGGATAGATACATAGCTTGAGGTGTAGTTGTTTACCTCACTTTTGGTTGAGGTCTAGAAACTTCTTTAGTAGCCTAGGTCTAGCCATAGGACTTTTCTTATTGACTAGTCTTAGAAAACTAGAAAAGGTACCCTCACCATTAGAAATTCAAAACTCTTCTCTTTACTCAACTTGAAGTTCCACATATTGATCATAACCTCTTACAATTAGTAGGTGAGATCATTATGAGGGAACTCATGAAGAGTTCCTATAGGACTACTTGGCCTTAGGATTGACCCTGGGTGTTGGATTGGAGTTAAGGTACATAATATCCTCACAATACCCTAGCTAAGACCAATATATGGGGACCCAAAATGGGGATTTTATTGATCCATGGTTCATTTAGAATGGATATCTATCCAATTCTACTTGAAATGCTAATCTTTGGTCTTTTGCCCAAGACACCCCCAAATTTCCTAACTGCCCTTGGGACCCTCCTTTAACCCAAAATCGACCTCTTTGAAGACAATGTCCCCTATTTTTTTATCGAGAGTTTTCTTAGGTAACTTCAGTT